>NW_027041848.1:3485-131858 GCF_033297395.1 Canariomyces notabilis
CACTCCTCCTTGCCATCAGTATCGCAATGACGCCGCCGTCGATAACGACCGGGGTTCTGCTGAAGGTCGACCTTCTTCACGTCGGGCAATTCGGTAGTACTAGCTCTCGTTGTTCCAGAGCCTTGCTTCACGTCGCGGCCGAACGACGCATGTTTCCAACGCGTCGCCCCAGTGCCGGGGGTGACGATCCCCCCAGACTTCACCGGCGAAGCTCCTGTCACCAGAGCCAGGTTGCTCTGCTGCTGCATTGTCTTCTCACTGGTCGATTTGGACGCAGCTCGACGGTTTTGGGGGGCGGGGGTGCCATCCTCATCCTGCTCTCTGTCTTCTGGAACGAGAGGATGGCGTTCTCCGTCACTTGCTGGATCGCTGTCGTCATGGTGATCAGGGTGTTGCGAGAGGCGGCAGCTGGCGGACCTCAGTTGTGGATCAACCCCATGACTGGAGGCGACGTCGCATAGGCTCTGGGGCCGAAGGCGTGGCTCAGTATCCGCTGGTTCGAGCTCAGTGGTACTCTTTGTCATCCGACAGTGTGGGTGTTCGTGCCCGCTCTTCGCTGTCATCTGGGATCAGATGATGGTGCTCTGGGCTGCCCTTCTGACTGCTGTCGCCGCAGCGATCACAGTGCTGAGAAAGGCAATGCCCATCGGATTGCTGCTGTGACTCAAACCCGGGACCAGAGGCAGCTAGGCGTGGACTATGAGGGTCCAACATGGATTGCGACTGAGCGGCACGTTTCTGCCGGATCACCGCAAAGGAAAATGGGAACGGCCTATTCCATTCTTCGCTGCCAAGGCATATGGAACCGTCGTGATTCGACGTCGTTCCGCACGGTTTTTCGGACGGCCGGGGAGAGTCAGACAACGTCTCTGGAGAAGGCCCTAGGCTATCTCTCTGTTGCTGCTCGTCTGCAACCTCATCGTCTGGGCCAGGCTCACTGGTGACCGAAGGCTTTGATACGTCGATATCGTCGGGAACAGTGTCGCGACTTTCGCCTGCGTAGGCATGTTAGCGAACTCGCCTGCCCGGGAAAGGAAATTTAGGTACATACCTGCACTAGCAACACCGCTGGAATCAAGCTTCTTGGATGCAGCCGCGACGAGCTCGTCAAGCGACGCGAAAGACATGTCGGATCGGCCATCGTCAGAATCGTCATCGGACTCGCTATCACGGATCAAGATCCCATTGTTCTGCGACTTCCCTGCACCACCATGTCGAGAATCATGCGCATCCTGTTGTGGCGGCGGCGGAAGGAAAGGAGCAGGGTTCCCCCTTCCGAAGGAGAAGCCCGCGATTCACAGGGCAAGGGCCTGCCGCCACAGGGGGGTTGTAAAAGACCTGGTTGTCGAGGCAGACTGTTGCCATCTCACTGCTAGTGATAATGCGCGCTGGTGAAGTGCAGAACGTGTCAAAAGGTTTAGGCAAGGATAGTCCTGGAGGTGTATGCGGTGCAAGCTGTTTACCTTCGTATTCCTGGGGTGTTGGGGAACGAGCGAAATAGATCTGTGTACCGAGGGTTGCCCGATCATCGCTGAATTGGCAAGGAGCTAGGCCCCGCGCTCTCCGTCCTCACCAACCTCCCAACCCCGGCTCGCAATGAGGAACGTGCTCGGCCGTGTAACGCCTCGTTCCATGCGGTTCCCCAGTTTGGTGCGGGGAATTCATAGGTTCCTCGCAACTCTGCCAATCATGCAATTGCCGAGACAGAAAGGACAGGGCCCAGGAAAAGGGAGGCGTCGTAGGACATCGTATCATCACGGCCCTTGCCCTGAGGCCCCGTGGTCCATGACGTTGCTACGGGTTGCCGAGGGCGGCTCAGCAGAAGTGGGTGTTAGCGTATCGTCTCCTGCAACGCCTTCCTACGTCTGTCTGCATGCGCCTCCTCCATGTCGTCCGGTTTCTGGTACTGCCCATGGCAAAACAGAATCTCCCAAGCAGTCTCACACACGCCATCGTTCCCACCAACCAACTCCTTCTCAAACCCAATCTGCCTCGCCATCGGTAAAGCGAAGGCAGCGGCGCCAGGAAGGTCGCATCATCGTTTCGGCGGCTACATCGGCCTCCTTGACTCGGCCTTGCCATCCCTGTTCGCTGTGGCCGGTGCGTCGCCCAGAAATAGGTCGCAGTCGGGTCAGGCTGGTTACCAGCATCCACCGCCACAGCTACGCTGGCATTCGGTCCGATTGTGGCCGAAAGAGTTCTGCGGTCCGCACACCGAGACGCTCTGGATCCGCCAAGCGAGAGGAGGCCCCTTGGTGTCTCCGCATGTATTGAAATCGATACCTGCGGCATTCTTCCGACTGGTCAGGACACGCATGCCTTGCAAATTGCACGGGGGAACGAGGGGAAGGGGGACCTACCAGGCAGGCATGGAGTCCAATCCTACGGACGAAATGAGGCACCCTGGAAGCCAGAATGGAGAAGGGTGGATGAAACCAAGTGGACGTTGGGTGGCCCCAAAGGGAGGAAGCTCTATGTCGAGACCAGAGTGAGCTGAACCGCCCTCCTCTTTCTCTCCGGAGCTCGTCCCCATTGGATCGCGTCGTCAAGGGCTCGTTGTTGGCTCGGCCTTTCTGTCGCCATCCGCCGGAGGCTGAATCACGTCCTGTTGACCTAGAAACAGATCCCAGTCAATCAGGACGCGAACATGCTGTTCTCGTGACCACTCTCTTGCAGCCTCCACCGTAGCTGTGCTGACATTCCGTCCGATACGAGATTATCCAGGACCCGTCTTCTCAACTAGCGAATTGGGAACATCTCCCATCTGCAGGTCAATGTCTCTGTATCGGACGCAGTCGAGATCTACAGCATTTTTGTAACTGGTCAGAATCAGCATGCATTGCAGACCGCTCTTACAGGAGACCTACCAGGCAGACGCGAAGTCGGCCGCCACGGACAAAGAGAGGCATCCTGGATGGTAGAGAGTAGGCGGATCTCGATCGCTTAGCGTAGATGAAGCTCAGAGTCGAGTTGAAATTGTAGAATGAGTCGAGTGAAGTAGTGGGAATAAGCCGGAACGCAAGAAGAGCTCCAGGGAAACAGTGCCGAACAGCGTAAATACTACGCGAGAGGCGATGTACGAGGCTCCGAGGAGCTGGAAAGAGGGGAAGGTAAGAGGTGGTAGGTAGGGAAATGTGGCTACCTTGGCGATTGAGCGATTAGAGAGGCATTGGTGATAAGCGCATTTTTAGGAAGTAGGGGCCGAGTGAAGGAAAAGAGAGAGGGATGAAGGAAGAAGTCGAGAGTACAAGAAAGCGACGTTGGAGAGGAGCGGCTTGTATTTATGTTGCGGGCGCAGCCGGGCCATGCGAGCACGCGAATCTGACGTAACACCATACCCGATCAGGAGGGGCGCCAAACCCGGCGGGTGCGACAGCGTGTTCTGCATTACATCTCCAAAAGCCTCCTGCAGCTCCTTGCCCCGGCCATCAGGAGCAAACACCCTTCACTACCGGCTAGACAAGTGTACCTACTAATATAGGCTTGCCTTCCAGAGCCTCACGGGTGGCGGTCACTCATTCTTCCTCAGCAGCAGCAGCTATAGCAATAGGGGTGCAGAGTTGCCACAGCTTCCAACATGAACGCCACTTACGAAATTATTTATATATTACTTTACGGTTTTCATCTTCTTGACTGCGAGGCGTGTCGGTTTAGCTTCCATACAGATACCTTCAGTACGTCAACTGGCATCTTCATCTCCCTGGGACCACAACCCCTTACTTCGTGGCCTATGTACCGTCCGGTCATTACACAACAGTGATTCAAGGAACTACGGTCAAATATACAGGTTTCGATCCCATCCGTCTGTTTGAACCCACCAATCACCTCTCCGGTCCCCTCTTGTTTTGTGCTACGAGGATTTTATGTTGGCTTCCGCGCCAACCGCCGAGGGCTTCAAGTTCTTCCCCTCTTTTTCGAGCACATCCAATTACATCCCTATCCTTCACCCGAACAATGTTTGGCCGAGTTGCCTTCAACTGTCAGGCAACAGCAGCATTTAGGCAACGAACTTTGCTGAACGTCGGGATTTGTTCACCAATCTCTTTCTCTCACGCAAACAAACGGTGTCTTGGAGAAGCTTTATATTGTACACATCTTACCGATCACATTTCAGTTATCCCTTGCAATTCAGCGAACTAGCTGTACGATGTCAAGCCATACTTCGCCGCCGAAGCTCATCTCCTCGGTGGAAGATCTCAAGAAATTCCTCTCCTCAATTTCCTCCTTCAACAGTCTGTATATCGACCTGGAAGGAATCAACCTTTGCCGACATGGGACCATCTCCCTCATTACCATCCTCGTCTATCCAGAGAACGTGGTACGCCTTGTTGACGTCGCCGTACTTGGTAATCAGGCCTTTACCGTGACTTCGGACAGCGGCAAAACCCTCAAGTCCATCCTCGAGGACCCAAACATCCCCAAATTCCTGTGGGACGTGCGAAACGACGCCGATGCCCTTTGGGCTTTGTACCGCGTCGGCCTCGCCGGGGTGACCGACGTCCAACTGCTCGAGAATGCAACGCGATTCGGCGATAAGACGTATCTGCGCGGCCTGGCGAGAAGTATCCAATATGATTGCAACCTTGGGCTTCTGGAGCGGAATCGCTGGCTTAGTACCAAGGAAGAAACAACCAAGCTGATGTCCACCGGGGTATTTGCAACCCGTCCGCTGGATGGCAAGACCATTGACTATTGCGTCAACGACGTCATTCATCTTCCCGAGTTGCGGGACACCTACATGCAGCGCATCAACAAGGAGTGGCTTGGCAAGGTCAAGAAGGAGAGTGCGGCCCGCGTGGTGGAGGCTCATCGTTCCGACTACGATCCGCTGTCGCCTACGAAGAAGTTCGGACCTTGGGGCCGCTCTGGTGTGACGCGACAGTCTGGATTTTTTCGATGAATTCTTGAGCAGTCGTCGGCGAGAAAGGAGAGGCGTTCGCTGGGAAGATACTAAGGGAGGCATACCTTAGTTTAATCTCGATGGGATGATGCCGGCAGACCTCTCCTACCCGACGTCGATTTGCATTCCTCTCGTCATGTAGCTTTTGCCTAGGAGTGGGGCCGTTGCCGGGAAAGTAATGCTATATTTACTGTCCTTGGGATGGCTGTCAGGAGATCCTCATGAGATGGAATGCCCCTGACTGACGCAAGAAGGGGGTGATCCTGTAGGGCAGATAGCTACCTACCTACTTGGACACACTATTTTACCTCAGGATTTCAGGTCCAGGTTTACTGTCAAGTTAACATCTGTTTGTGCTGTTTGTTGTTTCTATGGCGATATACTAGTTACCAGTATTTACTAGTACTGAAAAGGTGCAAAACCACACCTACAAGCCAAACAACAATAAGGGGAGGAAACCAAGCGCAAGGAAACAAGACCCACGTACCTGACTACGTACAATGCCTCGCTCAGGGCCACTGTACGGAAGGAATTCGACTGCAGTGCCTTCCTTATGGTCGGATCAGAGGGCTGAACCTAGTGGTGGGAAGGAAAGGAGTGAATTCGCTTGAAGAATGGCCCTGGAAACTGGGCGACTATGGAAGACTATTTATCCTGCTCCAGCTAGGGGTTCAGAGGCTGGGACCCACGCGCAGGAAAATTCGACCCCTGGCCCATGTAAGCCCCTGACCCACGCAGGCCCCCGGCACAAAGAACAACCACACTGAGCCCCTGTACAGATCTCCTGAGCCCAGCCCTGGCCCAGGGGAGAGCACTCTGCCCCGTTTCAGTACCTAAGTACCTAATTCAGACCCATAATATCCAAATCCCCGAGTCCATTGGTCTGGGAGCGTGATGCTCAATCCCCTTGAAATAGGGGTTCCTGAGCCAACCAGGACTTCCTGCTTGCTCAGAACGGTGCACAAAGAACAAGAAAATATTTCAGTGCTCTCAGTAACAGGATTGCCAAAAGCCAAACAATGTATGTACCTAGACAAACACCTACTAGCAGTGGATTCATCAAATGTAGCCCGTCACAGTGTCAAGCAGAGATAATTTAGCAAAACTTATCACCTGAAGGATACTCTCCAATGTGTTTAAGAATGCAAACTCTTCCCCGTTCTCCATTTTACTCTCAATCACACCATCTCAACATACCTCGCCCTCGCACTCCCCTCCCCTTTATCATCCCCCTCCCCAACCTTCTCAGAACTACTCCCCCCATCCCTTTCCCTACCCCTATGCACCGGCTCCGTAACCGCAGCCACAACATTCCAATAAACCCTCACCACAGGCCCATCCCCATCCCCATCCCCCCCTTCCCCTTCACCCAACCCCCAACCCCCAGTCCCACCCCTCTCCCCTTCCATGCCCATCATGGAGTCTCCTCCTATAACCTGAATCCTCCACCCCGCCCTCTCAAACCTCTCCCTCACATACCCCGACACCCCGACAAACCTCACCTGCACCTCCTTCCCCGCATACCCCCTCAACTCAGAAACCAGCGCTCTGAGATGTGTGCACGCCGTTGTGTCAATGTGGTTGACCCGCGCAAAATCGAGCACGACCAGCCGGATGGGGGGCAACGTGCTTGGGTCTGTGACGCCTGCGCGACGGCGGAGTTTGGAGAGGCGTTGAGAGCGGGTGACGGACCAATTTCGTTCTGGTTCTTCGGAACTAGTGCTGGTACTGGTGGGGGTGGGGGTGGTGGTGTGGTTGAAGGATGGGGCGTGGTGGGTTTGGACGCCTTCGAGGATGGCGGTTTTGGCGCGGTAGGCGTTGGGGAAGAAGAGCGAGTCGGTGAAGAAGAAGATGCGCGTGTCACGGGGGATGGGGATGTGGGTTTGGGTTTGGGTAAGGGCGAGGTTGCCACTGGGGGGTGAGTTGGGGGTAATGGCAAGGGGGAGCTCGTCGGGGGTTGTTTTTGGCAGTGTTGAGACGCTGGCAAAGACCTGGCGGAGGAGGACGTAGACGATGTTGAACCCGACGGAGCTGGCGATGCCAATCTCCGTGGACACGAAGAGAGATACCCAGAAAGCGATCATGGACGAGATGAAGTCGGCGAGGGAGGTCCGCCAGTACCGGTAGAAAACAGACGGGTGGGAGATAAGGGGCCACACGGCGGTGATGATTATTGCCGCCAGGGTGGCCTTTGGAATCCAGTAGAGCGTGCCGACCAGCTTGAAAATGGATACGAGAACGACAGCTGTGGTGATGAGCCCGGAAATGGGTGACTTGACCTTGCAGGCTGAGTTGACGGCAGTCCGGGACATGGCGCCACCGACCCCTATTGCGTGAAAGAAGCTGTTGGCAATGTTGGCGGCGCCGTAAAAGGTCAGCTCCTGACTCTGATCCATGACATAGTTGTTCTTGACCGCGAAGCCGCGGGCTACGGCGGTGTGTTCGACGGCCGAACCGATGAAAACGGCTATGCTTCGGCTGGCAACTCGAGAGAGCAGCTCAGGGGTTGGCGCTCGAGGTGGTTCCTGGCCGTTGGACTTCACCTGGACGACATCGAAGAGAAAGCTGTCTGGGCTGCCGCGGGATCTGTTTACAGCGTATCCGACGCCGGTGAAGATGACGAGAGTGATGAAGGCGCGGGTGATGGAGAGGAACCAGATGATTTTGTTTCGGCTCCCCCACCGCTTGCCGGCTTGGTCGAGTGCGGTTAGGAGGAAGATGCCGGTGAAACCGACCGCGCAGGCGTAGCCATTAGCCTGGGGCAGTTCCTGGAAGATGTCGTGAATCTGCGTGGCGGCGCCGTCACCGACATCCTGCTCGCCGAGGAGCGAATCCATCTGGTTAAGGATGATGGTGATGGCAACGGCCGAAATGAAGCCGCTCAGGATGGGGAGGGAGATGAACTCCAAGAGGAAGCCGAGCTTCAGGAGCCCAATCACCAAACCGTAAATGCCCATCATCATGGCAACCCCTGAGGCAATCTCGGAGGCTGACCACTTCTCGTCATGGAGATCGGCGATGATCTCGGCTGTCAGCAGACTGATGAGGGACGTAGGGCCTGTAGACAGGTCTATTATCTGACATATTAGAAAGGTTCCAACATTCAGACAAGCTAAAACGGAAGTGTCTCTTTACTCACCTTTTGTCGTGCCCATAAAAGCATAGAGGGCCGACGGCAGCCAGCTGGACATGAGGCCGTACTGAACCGGCACCGTGGCGATTTTGGCGTACGACAGGCCCTGCGGAATCAACATGAGCCCGAGGGTCAGGCCGGCGATAACATCGTTGATCAGCCAGCGAGGGTTGTATCTGGGAAGCCAGCCGACGATGGGAACTTTCTCAGTGGCATATTCGACGGCCGCTCGTGGGACAGCACTGGCTCCGGCCACGGCGAGCCGTCCGACTCGGTTCCATGTGAAGTCGTTTATGAGGGCTTCACTGGCTCTTTGAATGCTGGGCTTTAAGTTCCACATGGTGAGCTGAGATGGCTTCGTGTACTAGCTGAGAGGGGTTGAGCTGGGTACGCTAGCAGAGGTTAAGCACCAAAGGGCGGGGTTGGGACGACAAGGGATGAGTTGCCCCGGACTTTTAAAGTACCGTAGGCAGTACTCTAGTCGAGGGAAATCAAGTTCGAATCTGACGTCCTGCAGCGGCCCGCTCCCCCGGTTAGCGTAGATCTTCAAAGGTGGGTAGTAGTCGAGGAAGGCCCGCACATAGTATCCGCCACGAAGCAGCCTTCTGGCTCCGCGGGAGGAAATGGAGTGAAGCAGGCCGGCAAATCTCCCTCCCGAGTGTTCCGAATCTTGAAGCATTAGGACTTTGTGGTGCAAGATGTACATGCACGACTAAGGTAGTGTTTCATTGAGGATGTTCTGACAGGGAGCGAGCTGTAAGATGGCCATGGCCCGTCAAAAATAAGCCCAGCTAGACTGCCATAACGTGGGGAAAGAGAGAGAAGATGGGTTGACCTCGTACAAGGTAGTATCAGAGCGGGGGAATTCGACGTCACGTCGGCAGTGAAACGCAGCTGCACGTCGGATTCGGATTGACATCCCAGGAAGGCAGTCGTGAATGTATTCTGGGAGCTGCACGCGGGGGATCTACACCCAAAGTGCCCGAATGCTTCGTTCTCTAGATGCGAGCTATAAATGCGAAGGCCTTCGTTGCAGCTGTAACCACATCAGCAACCACAGAGGGAGGTTGCCTACCGGTAATACATACGGCAGTTGGATGAGAGGAGACCGGTGATTCAGGCCAGTTTATCTCCATGAACCCTGCATGTTTGCCCCAGTGACAGGTTCTGACGTAAGCTTCACTGGTCACGACATGGACTTAGCAGTTACATAACTCAAGGACTAAGTTCTGTTAATTGCTGCGTTCATGATCAGTCGAGTTCCAGTGAATCACTCCGTCGCGGAATGTGAGAGTAATTGAGATCCATCAGATGTCGCTGCCAAATGCCAATGTTGAGCTCTGTCATCGCGACTTAGGTGTCTAGTCCGAGCTCTATCGATGCTAAACTTGCACAATTCTTTGGGACAGAGTTCAGGTTGCAACGTGGGATCGCCAATAGTAGCTGCTCTACGGACATAGTAAGCTAAGTGGTTGTCTCAGGGGTTGAATAGGGGCTGTCATCTCCCATACACGCCACGGCCGTTTTAAGATAACCAGGTAAACAACACCAGAACATCTGAATAGTTATGGCTTTCTCGAATCCAACTTGTTTCCAGTCATGTTCACAACCCTGACGTCAAACTACTAGAAAACGGGGTCAACCTAAGTGGTTCTCGTCGCTCTTCTCTTTTGATCCTTGTCGGCTCGTTAGAAGCCGCCGAGCCGCAGACGTCAACCCGACGCCTTCGGGAGAGACTTGGCGCTTGGCGGCTCATCCGAGGGCCGCAGTGGTTTGCTTGGCCGTCAACCGGCTGCTACGCTACTCGCCGTCCCGTCCCGGCTCCGGGATGCGGGTGTGTCTTGGCCGTCTTGGCCGTCTTGGCCGTCTTGGCCGTGCCAAAGGGATAATATCCGGGACGCCAACAAGAAAAACCTTATTGTTTTATGAACATCAAGCATTCGTTTGTAAGAACAATTTGAAGCAAGAGGGGCGCCCTTGATCACACTAGCAGCCTGTGCACTGGTGCAGAGTGGACAAATGAGTGCTACTGTAGTTGCGTCATAGCCCGCTAATTCGTTTGTAAGTGTTCCCAGTTGAGTAGTACTGATAACTACCTACACACACCTAAGCCGAGGCAGAATAGTTCGGTCTGTTCACTTAGAACCTCCATCTTCCTCCAAATCGTTACGCAGCCCCCTTCGCCTGCCCGCAAACCGATCCTTATTCAAAAACCTACCAGTTACACACTGCTCAATGCTTCGATTACTCCGACTGCCCCCCGGCCGAAGAGCCCTGGCCCCTCGTCAACCTCCTCCGGCCGCCATCACCACCAGATCGTTATCCTTCGCCCCTAGGACAGGGAGCTCCACCTCTCCATTCACACGGCCACCCTCGTCATGGAGTCCCAGCACGTAGGACACCCGTTTCTCCCGTCTCAACATTCACTCAGGACATGTGCTGATGCGTCTGATTTCCCCAGTGTGTCTACCCTCGCACTCGGCACCATGCTAGTCGGAGGCTGGTACATCTTTGAAGAAGGCCGGAGCTACAAAGTAGGCGACCAAGTTTCTGCAACAGAGCCGCGTGTGGTGGGCACGCATAGGCAGGGAACTGTGAACCCGGATTATCAGAACTACGAAGCCTGGGTGGAGAAACACAAACGAGGGAAGAAGCATGAGGCGCCGCCGCCGGGGAGGCATCAGGTTGGGTGAGCTTGGAGACCATGGACGAGGTTGGGGCTGCAAGGGGCTTCACTCTTCAGGATGTTCAAGGGTAAACTGATCTCAGTAGTATCGAGCGCGGTTCCGTCATTCAGGGGTAAATGTAACTGATCGTCATCCCTAATCCAAACTGCAACTTCATCGACCATCTGGCAACCAAACCCCTGTATCAGGTATCCCGCCACAACAATCCGCTCTTCACACACTTGCGTCCTGATCCTGGTACTCTACCGCCTTGTTCAAATCAGCCCACATCTTCTCAGCCTGACTCTTATCTGCGGGTTCGTAAAGTCAGCACACCGGCCCCTTAGATTTCCCACTGGCTGCTCTGATCCCAAGAAAACAATAGAGTGAACATACGAGGCGGTGGAATAAACCCGTTAATCTTCCAAAACTCCCTCGGCGTCTCATCAATCGAAAACTCCCAATCATACCCCTTATCCGCAATATGCGGCTTCAGCACCTGGTCAATCTTGGTGATCATGCGCAGTGCCCGGGCCTTGTCGTCAACAAAGTGGACGGCGAGATGGTCCACGGTCAACCGGATGAATGGTTTGCTGGGGGCCTGTCCTCCGACATAACAGCTCCCTGGAGACAAGGGGATGAAGTTGACGACGACATAGAAGGCTGGCAGCCCGCCTGCCGTGTAGATGCTTGTGATGTCGGCTGCGAGGGCTTGTTTGGATTCGGTGGTGGTGAAAGTCCATTCGGGGTGGTACACGAGCCACAGAGGCATTTTGATCAAATGTCAACAGGACTCAGTTGAATCGAGTTCTTGGGATATGACGGAGCTTGAACCGATGAATGGTAGGGACAGGAGGGGAATGCAAAAGGAGCTGTTCTGGCACGAAAGGGGGGCTGAGGTGTGACTTTGTATCCCGTCTATTACTGGTACTATGGTCCTCAATGGTTGGGGTCAACCTACATTATGCTCAATGCCAGTGAAGTCCGTCCCTCGGCTGGAAGGTCTGGATTATTGTATGATAAGTAATCATCTAGCAGCGCTTGCAGGGGTAGCGACTTGCATGGCTCAGAAACAATGGTGTAGCGGCTGGGAAATGCTGATTACTGATCCACGATTCTGCTCAACGGTTGAGAAATGAGACGCTCACGCTAACCAGAGTGATATTGTTGAAACACGGTTATGGGGAACGAAGATGAGTTCACCTTTCCGGCTTGCACTAATACCGACCTACCTACATGTAGGTTGATCTAATATGCGTTGTCGGAAAGGAGTATCTCGTCTCAAACGAGGCAGAGTAACGAGGATACCAATGACAAAGGCAATACTGACGAAGGCCCAATCAACAGTGACAAGATAGGAACCTAATTGTGTACATGATGTGATAATCTTGATGGAGTCTCTAAAAGAGAGTCAGGGGACAGTACATGTATTTGTCCCCTGCCTGTTACCCCCGACTGCATGTCAGCTAAGATGGGTGCTGTCACAGGTGACTAATCTACAGTACAACAAGTGCCCCCTCACGAAGAGAACCAGATGACCTGCTGGTCATGACCCCAAGACGGAAACACGTCAATCAAGGTTATAAGAGGCCCTGTTACGGCGGCGGTTCCGTTCTGCCGGCGTAAGAGCGTTCACCTTGAGCGCGGTTAGATGCATCGTACGCCGTTGCCGTTGTTGTTGCTTTGTTTCTTGGGATAGGAACCATTGTTTACCATAGCGGTCTGGTTCTTCTCCAAGCTCGTTTTCAATGATGGTATCAACTCGCTTGCTATCTAGCCTCTAAACGCCCAACACCGGTTCCCAAACTGCGTTGCGGTCGTAATCCATCCGTGGAAGTCGTTGGCCGCTGGCAACGTCACCAGAACATGTCTGCGATCCTGGATCCCTGAGTGCGAGACGGCGTGGCCTTTTCAATCGCGCCCTTAGTATTCACGGGCACAGACGGCGGAGGAGTGACGAGCCGCATCTGGATTCTGGACGTCCTCATCCTGGTCGCCGATCTCCTGAACTTGCTGCTGAGGACCCTCATTGTCACCTACATAGATACAGGTAGACAAATCCCTGTCCCACACTCACGGCTAAAGCGGGCGTCTCTAGGCGTCTCCGTCACCGGCCGTGAAGCGCGGGTTGAAGGGTGGCCCGCCTTTTCGCGCCGCACCCTCGAGCGCCAACATTACCACCTCCACCTCGTTCCGTGGACTGTTGTAATTCAATCCGTGCAACAGCGGCACACGCACAACCTCCTGAGCCATAGCTGCTTCCTATCAACAGAATGTCGTAGCTCCGGACCTGATCCGGGTGGTTATTGCAGCAAGGAGGGAGGTTTCAGCACCCTGTCCGCCTCTCCACGTATGCCTGACGGGCTTCATCGTCGGTGAAGTGGTCGGCGAGAGCCTTGATCTTCCCCTCAACCTATCGGTACCAGACCTCGAAGTTGATGGTGTTTTTCTCGTTGTCGTTGTAGAACATGGACGGGAGGGCTGGGTTCAATGTAAGAGCCAGTTGCCCCATATATAAGTATCGAAGCCCGGCACCGCAACTCGCCATTCTGCTCGGCATATAGGTAGTATTGCATCAAATACTACCTTGACTGGTATCACGCCGACTTAAAACGCTTCTCCGATTGTCTGTCTTGTGGAAAGTCGTAGCTGGTCTGGCCCGCTGCCTTTCCCGTCTTGTCTTTGAAGCGCGGCGTACTCGCTGGTAGCTCTGCCCCTGGCAATGTCAACGCATGCCTGGAGTTGCCGTGGAATCCTTGGAATTGGCTCTTTGTTCAAGCGCTTTCTCATCGGCGACACTCCACAGCCGCCAGACCTAGACCCGCTTCAATGTCGTCTCGGCCCGGAGAGGGACGGGTTGCGCACATAGGGGTAGTGGGTATCGGTAGGGGCAGGGTTCGCATGTGAGGCTGAGTTGATGGCGATGGGTACGGTCGTGGGATCAGACTACAGCCGTTATATGTGATATGTTTTTACTCTCAGGGTTCTATACTGCTTGTTTGCGCTTGTGGCTCTTAACCGCAGACGAAGGCGGTTTGCCGCCAGTTATACGTCGGAGTTCTGACATAATTTTCCAGACTAGGTTTTCCCAATGCGCCTTTACCTCCTTACCCTCCTCCACTGCCTTCAGCCATGGGTAAAGAGAACAAGGTCGTCAGAGGGAGAAGATGGTCGCGGCAGGGGAAAAAGGTCGCGTGGGAGAAACGAGAAGATCAGGGAAGAGAGTGAATAAGGTCGCGGGGAGAGAGAAGAGGGTTGTGGGGAAAGAGAAGGTGGCGTGGAAGATAAGGTCGTGGGAGAGAGAGAGGTTGTCCGGGGAGAAAGAAGGAGGTCGCCGGTGAGCGGCCTGGCCTAGGCGCGGCGCGGAAGTTAGAGGCGGGACTTATACCATCGGAGCGTTCTCCCCAACCTTCTGTACTTTTCCTGGTCGTAACGCGCGGCCATTGTGACGGTGGACAGATAAACCAATAGTTCGAAGGGTAGAAAAAGATGCGGAAGGTGTAGACCTGCCCATTGCATGAGGGCAGTCCCCACTCAAGCGATAGAATGGCCAAAAGAGATTCGTATCCCCCGACTTCTTGATGATCACCATCAACAAAGGTCTGGTGCGTTGGGATAACTCGGACGCGTCCTGACTGTGCTGGCTTGGACGCGGCCCTCGTACGCCTCGACGTTCACAGCATGCTTATTGAGTAAGGTAGCGGTGTAACCTCTGTTGCATGTTATGTCTGAAATTTGTCGTACGTCGAGTGCCTCACTGTCCTTCGCATTAGGAGAATCTCTCGGGCTGTAGAGAAATATCATCTGTGAGCTCCGCCTTCAAGGATGGAAAGAGCGGACCATTCGCCCTGGAGTTATCAGGCGAGAACGCAAAAATGCTGAGCTCTTTAGACACATCCTCGGACGTGTTGTATCTGATGTGTTGAGTGTTGTCTCCACGGTCAGTGATGGCTCCCTTTGAGTCGAATCACAGGAATAGGATAACCAGAATGGGACCTTATGAGGCTGTAGATTACCGACATGCTCTGTTTCGAGCTCCTCCTTCCATGGTAGTGCACCCCTTCTTTCCCAAGTGTAGCGCACCCTTTCTCCCCCACGTGATAGTAATCAACCAGTACCGACTTCCATTCCGGACAGGAGAGTTGTACCGAATGCACTGCGTGCCAGCGCCGTGTTTGATCCCCAAAGCATGAAAGGTTGCCAAGAGCGACCTAGCAGGCCGTCTAGGTCATAATGTCAGCCAACCTGGCGTGGTCGATTTCTGGATGCCCCTTGTAATTCCACGAGCAAGCGATCATTGAGGAGGTCCTCGACCGGTGCAGTTCAGGGGGCAACTAAGCCCAGCCCTTCGAGCAGCATGTGACTTGGCCTTGCTCCGGATACCGTAAGAATGATAGCCGAGCTTTTCGGTTAGGTACTAGTATCGCCGTCACAGCACCTGGAGCTTTAAGCACAGGTGCAAGCTGGAGGTCGGCAACTTTCTGCACGACTAAATCACCTGGCACTTGGTTACAGGAAGATTCACAATTCCAGGTTGTTTGTCTGCCGGCAACGACTGTGACAGAGAAAAGTAGGTGTGAGGTTGAACGGTATATAGAAGAAGGAAGGTAATAAAGGCTATGTGTGCTCTTACGCCTGGGGCTTTGGCTTTGGCCGCTCTGCGGAGAGCAGCAAGTCTCTCGGCTTTAGCCTCGGCGTCGGCTTGCGCCTTGGCCAGTCGGGCAGCTCGGTCTGGCGAGGGAGGAGGACTGCTATCCAGGAGCTTTTTGCGCGGCTTTTTGGCGGGCTCCCTGGGGTTCTGGTTCTCGTCAGAGTCCTGGGTTCCGGAACCTGCAGCCTTCTAAGTTTTCGGCGTGCGACCCGGCATTGGTCCTGTAGCGCACCTTTTGCCGAAGTGTAGTAGCAAAGGTATAAAACACCCAGGTTTTGATGGAACAGGACGAGAATTCCCACAGCCCAGGCACACTCTCAGCTCGGCCTTGGCCTTTTTATGGAAAACTTTTGCCTTGCCATCTGAGACAAAGCCAAGCTTCTTCTTAGCTTCTAAGTGGCATATGCAGCTTGCTTGACGTGACGGAAATTCCCCTTCTCCGTCATGGCTTTCGAGATCGTCGCCCAGAGGCTGGAGGTCGGTTCCGTCCTCTTGCTTCAAGACAAACCTACTATTTTGACGAGCGACTGCATTCGATCGTTAACCATCCAAGTTTGTCAAGCATCGCACCAGACCTTGTCCGCGTTATCAACAGGGTTGATTGCCGGCCGTACCAGCACCTTTTGCAATGGACGTAGCAAGAACTTCACGATATAACGAATAAAGTCCAGCGAGCGGTTAGCAACGAGATTGAGCTCTTTTCACAGTATGCGGCGGCCAACATACTATGAAAGTCTTGGCCTTGAGCGGCGGGAAAGCCCCTTGGCTCAGCCAATGGAACAGGTCTGCCAAACACTGAACAAAACAAGTAATTGAGCGTCTGACGTTGGGTTGGGAGAAGGTGATCTTGCTGTTGAAGCCCCCGGTGCAGTGGCTTCATATTCGTCGGGGTTCTGCCCGGGCTTTGTCTGGACCATTTCATCCTCAAGAATCGCACGTCAACGGGAGGACGGGAGCCATGCGGAAGTTTCTCGTCTTCGGGGGCGCGAGGGAGCGTCACGATAAAGACTGCTGTGATTTGGCGGGCAGCCAGCAATAGGAGCAGAGACTCTCCCAACCGGCCACCACATTAGCTCGTCTTCTTACGACCCGGCTTGTCGCACCCCGGGACGCTCCTCGGTCGGTAGGCCTTTTGTATTGATAACACCAGTTGCTGACCAAGTGTCGACGAGCGAGTCGATGCGGTCTTTCGGAGCATTAGGAGCCTCTCACGATGCAGGCCCCATGATTGGGTGGGCAGCCAGCGATGGGAACCTCCACTCCTAGGTATTTTCGCGGGGACACGGCGGGCACAGCCATTGTCGGCGCTGGGGTCTTGCGTAGAAGCCAAAGACACTCCGGGTGTCTCCGCTGAAGTCTTTCCACGCATTCTCTGTGCTCTTCTGACTGACTTGGGTCTGTTGAGAAGTTCGGATTAGTGGATTAGCGTCTGTCCCTGACTCCCAGGACCTTCTCGAGAGTCTAGAGAGTCATGTCTGAGTCTAAGCGGAGAATCTCACCGTCTGTCGTGTCGTCCGAGTCTTGCCCCTGTGCCTTCCCGAGCTCGGACGGCCCAGGGCCGGGTAAGCAGGCGAACGACTCGAGATTGGAAATGCACCGTGTGCTATGCAGTGATAAGGATATATATATGTGTGGTATGGCCGCCATGGCACGGAAATCTTGCCGTGCGGTTGTCCGGCTGGAGGCAAATACCTCGCTCTTTGGCCAAGACTTGCCCGAGCTACATAAAGGGCTGAAGTTCAAAGTCGATGTTGAAGTTCAGCTGCCTCTCTTCCAGTTGTCCTTCGGTCCTAGACTCCTAGTACTTATAGACCAGAGCATAGCCTAGCTGGCCCTGCTACCTAGCCAGCGCTTTTCGTACAACAGGTGAGGAGAACGAAAGCAAAAACAGGAGCTCTTGCTTGCCTTGATGATTCCCAAACTTGCATCATACCTATATGAATCATCAGGTTTGCTTAAGGTTGCTTGCCAGGTAAATCTGACTGCGTGGTCCTATCTTTTGAGAAGAGTCAGTTCAATACCTATCTTTGTTGATCCAAGCAAGCAGCAGATACGTAAGGTACAACTACTAGTTAGTAAGTAGGTATCTAGTACTTCATATTTTGATTGCTTGGTAAGGCCTAAGAGGGCCTAACAGTTTGTACTTGTGTCTGCGGATGTGCAATGTTTGCCCTCCTCCCTTATAATCTCACAATTGTCTTGTTCATTTCGAAGACAGAATGTGCGAGAAACGGAGAGTACTGAGAAGCGGTAGAATGGAACCATCACTACGCGAGAACACGGAGCTGCGCTGCTTTGGGTTTTCGCCCAATCTTGCGAAGAGAAAGCGGCAGGAGATGATGGATATCTTTGTGAAAAGAACGATAGTGGACGGTTTCAAATCCACAGCGAGCGGAATGGAGGGGAATAAGAGCAAGTGAACAACATCCTAGCGAAGGCAGCAAAAACAGGAATGTGCGCGTGGTCTGGCCGAGGCGTGCCTGCCTATCCCGGTTCATCTCATCTCCGTCATCTACGTAATGATTCCTGTGCGCACATGTACATACGGCAAGAACGCCCGGCGATTCAGTCTGGGCCCCGTTGTCAGTTTCTTGGTTTTTAGCCCTTATTGAAACTCCTGCTTGTATTTGTAGAGCAAACGCAACCAAGCATGCCGCCCTGATGTGTGAAGCTGTCAAACGGGATCCCAGATGAGTCCCACTACTCCATCAACGCTCTTTTCTCGGACCTTCCCTTCGCCTCCCGTCATTTTCCGGTCTCATAACGGGTCCTCCGCCGGGGCGGTGGGCTCGCGTCATGCTGGAGTGCAGCTGACAACTAATGTAAGTGAAAAGGGGAGTGGGCAATCTTTCCAAGATCCAAACTCGAGAGTCGAGAGTTTCTCAGGTCCTGAGTGTTACCAAAAGATGCGCCGAGAAAGTCCGAAGCCGTTGAGACGCAGGCCGACACGCCGCACTTGGTCGTCGGCCCAGATGCTCAACACCTCCACGGACATGCCGAGACATTGAAGTCGACGACATGGGCAACGAGGCCCACAGCGAAAAGACACGGCTGGTCCCAATACCCCAATCAGCGACGCATCAAGGCTGAACACTCTGACGTTTCCTGCGGTGCAACGGACGGTTCCCATCTAGTCGGTATGCAGGAGAATCCAAGAAGGGAAGGCTGAAGGGTTTTCTACTTGAAAAGCAAGTCTGGTTTGGTACTGGACTTGGGGGCGCCCGGGTGGCTAACAAAGTTGAGGTGTGACACGACGGTATGTGTTTGCCGGCTGTGACCAGGCCGCAGCAGATCCCCAGTGTTTGGCGTGGGTGGCGCTGCTTGCATCTTGGGCTGCCCAGTTGATAACTGACAGACGCACAACCAAACTTGGCTCAACTCAAGCTATTCGTCCCGGATCGTCCGGGAAGCCGGGTCCGCCAATCGAGAACCCTGCATAACAGATCGGTGATTCGCCCGCCGTCCTGTGACTCCTGTCCCTGCCAGTAACCAGTCCCAGAGGGCAAGCAGTTGCGCCTCCTGCAGCCATGTACCCTTTGACACGACCCAACCGCCTCCTCATTCGCCAACCTGCCACTTGGCGTTGAGATCTGTGATCCGATCGATAGCCGAATGTATTCATACCTCAGGCAAAGACCCCTTTGGGAAGGCGGAGGCAGGAAAAAAAACGAAACGGTGTGCACTTGGCAATGGCTGGCCCCCCATTCTGGACAACGTTGACAGCAGGCTGGTCCTGTTTGCAACCAACTCCTTAACCATAGCTTCTCTGGTCCAAGCTCTGCTACCTAAAAGAAAAACAAACGATTGGTGAGCCACGCGCAGGCGATTCCTGGTTGGACCCGAGACTGGTTCTCATCGACGGCGTGGCTAGCCGTGGCTGTCTCCGGTGAACGGCAGGCAGGTTGAGCCCATGCCTTGAACTCGCCACCCACAGCCCAAGGGTGTATTTCAAGTTTGTTAAAGCTTGGCCGGAATCGGCCCAGTTATTCGGCCCGTGGCTCGCAGACGGACATGTTTTTCTTGCATTATACATGTGTGCGGGTTATCATGATATGAGCACCGAGATCAGTGAGATGTGATATCCCAACGGCACCGGCTAGCCCTCGACCAAAGCCTCAGGGACTGCCGGCCCGATAGCTTCGCATTGACGCATCGTGACCATCAGGTTGGCATGTAAAAGATTTAAGGAACTGACAGCCGGGATCGGCTCGGCTCGGGAGCCCCAGATAACATCGTCCATTTCGGGCAATTTGTTGTCTGATTCCAGCAAAGTGTCCGCCACAAACCACCGCGGGACACCGTCACCAATTTCCCGCGAGACATGGCAGGAGGAGATTTGCACAGACTCGAGTGATGATCAGATGGAAAGCAAGGAGTTGAGGGGACAATGAACGGAGCCAGGCAAGAAGAGATCCCAAGTCCTCTGGCTTGCGGCCCGCCCCTTCCCATGCCCCTTGAATCAGTCAACACTCGAGGACATAGAAGAAGACACGCGGTCCTCCAAACAAAGGGAGATGGATCATTTACAATGATTCTCCATGTTTCATCCCATTATGCGTCCCTGACGACACGTTGCTCCTGCCAATCTTTTCCTCACGCCATTGTTAGCATGCTCAGGGGGCTTATCAACACCCCTGACTCCTGACCCTCACTATTTTCGTCCGACTTTGGAGCAAAGGCGCTTGTGCTTGGTGAGAGATAGTGCGTGGGAGCTCCTGCCAGTGATGCTGACACTTCCATGGCATAAAAAGAGTATCATTGAGCAAGTTGCTGCCTCAAGGCCCGTGCGAATCCCCAATCCCCCAGGCGTTCTCAGTCCCTCGGGAACCTACACCCACCTGCATACGAACCAAAAGCCAGCCGTCCCTGACCGCTCAACGGTGGCAGCCCGACGAACCCCGAGAGCCGTGGCCGGGCATCATCCCCATCTCCATCCCCATCCGCGGGAAGACGGCCTGCTAAGTCCTCCTGCAAATCAACGACGGCAAAGGCCGGCCAGCACGGGCTGGCAGAAGCAGCGGTGAGGAAGGGGGAAGGGGGATAGTGGCAGGACGCTTCAGCCTGTCAGAGGCTAGACAGCTGGCTGTCCGGGATCTAGGCAGATTGAAGCATACCGCACTCCAGCGCTATCGAGAGAGGGGTTGCAGAATGTTTATCAATTTGTCCCGGCCCCAGGCCGACATGGTCTTCCCAGGAGACAATGTCCTCACCTCTGCCGCAGCAACCGCAGTTTGTGCCCCTTGGGTTTTTAACTTGGACCAACTCGACAACGCCGCAGAGATCCTGCACCACCAGCAGCGCCTCCTCGACATGTCTTTCAACTCGGCCGCTTTGACACGTGGTTCAGCCCAGCAGCCGGGTTCCAAACGGCGTCGGGAACAGCAGCAGCAGGGTCTGGTATCGGCGTATAGCAGCGGGTACTACCCCGTAGAGCCGCACCTCGGTGGGAAAGGTGACTTGTTTACGGTACGTTGTCCTCTTGTTCCAAGTTTTCTTTGTTTGAAGAGAAAGGGAAGAGAGACATGGAAACGAGAAACCAAGGGACTGACTGACTCTGAACCGGTGGATAAGACCGGGCCAGGGCAGTCAACGACCGGCCATCGCACCGTAACGCCACTTCCCCCTAACCAACTTTATGTCTCCCCCTACGCAGCGCCCGTGGACGGGGGCATGATCTGCCATCCGTCCAGTGCAAGCATGGTTGCTGAGCCGGATCTCCTGGACACATCATTGTTCTGGCAGGTACCGACACATGCAGCCGGGCAGCATTCAGCCCTTTCCTCGTTTGCATCACTGGTGGCAGATAGCCCGCATCAGGACCATCACACTGCCTCGAGTCTGGACTATAACCTAGGCGTCATCTCACAAACCGTCTTTGAGTCCGACACAGCATCCCACTCGCACGGTTTGCCGTCGGACGCCATGCTCGAGGGCGATACGACCGGAAGCCATTCTTCAGCGGCGACCGCGTCGGACATGCTCGAGGCCATGGTGATCAACGACGGGCCGCACCATCCCCAGTCCTGGAATGTCTCGCTCTCCTCCGTGTCTGGGAGTCACCAGCAGCCTGGATACCGCGGGGGTGGTCTCTGCGTTGGCACCACGGCGGGACAGCACGAGATTTCCACTGGCTCATGGATGCCTGTCGAGGGACAGACGGTATCTCCCAAGATGCTGCGCATCCGGCCCACCCCGACACCAACCTCGTCTTCGGACTCGATCCGCACGAGCTTTTTGGGAAACAACACCAACACTGGAGAGGATGACCAGGCTGCCTATCGCATGAGGCACGGAGGAGGGGGTTCGGCTTGCCCGATGCCGCCCAAGAGCAGGAAGCAGCTGCCAGACCGGGGACATGGACATGGACAACCAGCACAAACACTTGCGCAGTTCGGCCAAGGCGGTTCCAAGTCTCCGATGCCTTCCTTGAAGAAACTGAGCAAGGTCAAGCCAAAATACAGCAACAACAAAGCCATGCCGTCCTCTCCCATTAGTCCCAGCACCACTGTCTCCACAACCGCCACCCACCCGTTGACCACAGCAGCGTCGTCGCAGATCTCCGGCAGCGGCCCCGTGAGTGTGACAACAACAACACGGTCACGGTCCAGTGCGGGAGGAGAGGACCTGTGCGACCGCAGCGCCAAGGACGAGTTCCTGGTCAAGCACAAGCAGCTGGGGCTGACCTACAAGGAAATCCGGCGCATGGGCGGGTTCACCGAGGCCGAGTCGACGCTGCGCGGGCGATACCGGACGCTGACCAAGTCGCGCGAGGCAAGGGTCAGGAAGCCCGAGTGGTCTGAGAAGGACGTACGTGACCCCCTTTTCCCTCAGCTCCCTCACCCCCAACCACTCCATTCCTTCTTCTTGCGAGCGTAGCGTATACTGACTGACATGGGAAACTGTAGCTCCGCCTCCTAGAAAAAGGCGTCCGCCGCCTCGCCCAAGGCTGGCCCGGTCCATCCGGCGATTTCACTTCGGCCAAGGTGCCCTGGAAGAAGGTGGCCGAGTACATCGTCGCGCACGGCGGGAGCTACCATTTCGGCAACTCGACGTGCCGCAAGCGGTGGGACGAGCTGGTGCGCGAGCAGACGGCGCTGGGCAAGGACCTGCGCCAGCCGTTCTTTGCGCAGAATTACCGTGACGGCGACGACGAGGAAGAGTTAAAGTTGGGGGGGGGGGGCACAGGCACTGGATCGGGGTACTTTCCCGGTGCGGCGGCGTTTGGGGGGTATGGACATGGACAACAGGGACAGGGGATGTAAAGTAGTAATAGCTTTTGCAGCACTGCATGGGGCATTGGAGATATGCAGCAGCAGGGCCGGCGTGGTGGGTGACTCGGGTTACAAATAATACCGGGCCTGAAGTCGGGGGAGCAAAGGGAAAGGGATAATGCGTAATACCAACACAACACCGCAGAGCACAGCACAACACACAATGACAGAAAGCAGTCTCCAAAGTAGGTAGGCAGAAAACATGCATACGGGGTATCAGTTCAGATCTTCCCACATCCCCCTTCCGATTCGACCATCATGATCTCCCCTGACCCTGCCCATCCAAGCCCCATTACAAAGGAACCCCCTCCCTCGGCAGCGGCGACGAAGCCTGGACAGTCGGCACCCCAATCCTTCCCAAAATCTCCAACAACTGCTCCGGCTCAGCCCGCAAAGCATCCCACTCAGCCTGGCTCTTGACAAGCGCCGTGCCGGCCAGGACAGTGCCGTTCAGCGTCAGCTTGCCAATCGGCTTCCTAGTACCACCCACACCCCAATATCCATCAATTCCGCCCGCAGAGGAAGAGGAAGGGCAAAACACCGTCTCCCCCTCGGCCACCCGCGGCATGATGACCATGACATGCCTGGTCATGGCCAGGTTGTAGCTGATCTTAGCCTCCACCCCTGTTGTCTCTTCCCCATCTTTGCCCCCATCCTTAAGGCTACCATCCAAGAGCGTGTCAACCCCAAGCATGGCATCGACCTCTTTCACCGGCGAAAACGCGCCCAGCACAGCCTCGCATGCCTCGCGGTACAGCCGCAGATAGACCGCGCGCAGGTCGGTACCGGGGTGGATTGGCTCGGCAAAGGTCTGGAACGGCAAGCGTGCCTCACGCAGTTCTGCGTCCCGCGCCAGCTCGTCCGCCAGAACCCCCCACTTCTTCCCACCCTTATGCTCCGGTTCCAACCCCTGCTTCATATGAGCCACGGGGAGTAATTGCAAATGCCTGTGCGGCTGGCTGGCGCCTGAATGCGGGCCTGAGTTAAAGTAGACAAACAGGCCCCCATCTTCCTCCTCCTCCTCTGTGTCGGGTGTGCTGTCCGCGACTGGGTTCGAGGAGCGGTGCTGCTGCTGGTGGTATGCATGATACGCTTCGATACACGCATACGCAATCCTTAGATCAGCCTCTTCCAGCAGGTGTGTCTGCTCCTTGAAGGCGCGGGTCGCCAGGATAAAGTGCTCGGGTACCACGGCGAACTTGTTCAGCACCAGGATGTGGCTGTCGGGAAACAACTTCCCGGTGGGTATAAGCATCGGCGCCGGGGGGTTGTCGAAGGGGTCGAAGTAGGGCTTTCTCTTGTCTGCCGGCTGCTGATTCTGCTCGGGGTTGGCGGGCGCGATCGTGGGAGACGGCGGAAGCGGGGCTTTGGGCTTGTTCGCGAGGGCTGGGGAGAAGCGGAGTTGGAACTAGATTATATTTGGTAAGTAACTGGTATGCCGGGCCAGATTTGCCGCCAAAACGTACCGGCACCGAGTGGACGTTGAGGATGGTCACTTGAGTGGGGTAGAAGGTGACGTCGCCGCTGGCGCGCGCCCGGTGGAAGGCCGTCTTGACGAGCTCCGGGAGATTGGACGGGACCTTGAAGGGCGCCATGTTGCCTAAGGATTGCGTCATGGTGAGAATCCGATGTTTGAGAAGGTTGTAGGAGGGAAAAAGTTCAGAGTCTGGGAATAGCTTCGATGAGGTCATTGTTGTGGCCCGTGCGTGCCGAAGTGCCCGTCGCGAGCCGGGGATCCGGCAACATCAATGAAACGTCGTAAAGGCAAGCCAGTGGTGATGCTGTTGTATCATTACTCTATCCGTGCCTCTATGGTATGCCGTGCCCGATTCCCATCCTGTATGCTTCGAATTTTAAACCCCGGGCAGCCCGATAATGCCTCGCAGCGCGGGCACCCAGCGGGGGAGAATGTAGGTAATGTACAGTCCGGTCAAAGCGACAAGGAGCCCAGTGAGCTGGAGCCGTTAGAATAGCCCTCATTAATACCACCGGGGGGGGGGGGGGGGGGGGGGGGGGGGGGGGGGTACTCAC
The DNA here is from genome assembly GCF_033297395.1 of Canariomyces notabilis. Lineage (NCBI taxonomy): Eukaryota > Fungi > Ascomycota > Sordariomycetes > Sordariales > Chaetomiaceae > Canariomyces > Canariomyces notabilis. The sequence goes on from NW_027041848.1 coordinate 28,138, forward strand.
CTTTTCAAACCACGTATGGAAGTAGATGGCCGTCATCAGCAACATCCATCCGGACAGCCCAACCACCGCAGCCGCCAGCCTCCCCCCATAGCCCAGCGCCTCCAGAACCGAGTTCGCCGGCGCATTCCCCTCCCTTCCATCACTACCCTCCGCTTCCACCCCGGCCCCTTTCACCGCGCTGTCATGCATCACCACCGACCTCTCCTCCGCCCAACACCTCCCCCAGCGCGCCACCACCCATCCCACCTCCTGCAGAAGGAAGAAACTCCCCAGCACCAACAGAAACACATGTCCGCTAATATCATGCCCTCCGCTCCACGCACCACCACTCGCCCTGCACGCCGCGGCGGTCAGCACCTCCCCAGCACCAACCTGCCCATCCTTCTTATTCCCACCCCAAGCCGCTCCACCGTTTGTGTTTATGCCCGCCTGCTCCTCCACCTTGGCAATAGCAACCTCACATTTCCCGCCGGTAAACCGAAACCCCCTGTCAATAATCGGCGGCCCAAAGAACCACTGCGTCACAAACACCCACCAAGCAGTAACCATCCCCCAGCGGATCGCTGCCCGCACCCTTCGCGTTTGGTTTGCCAGCGCCGGATGCGTAAGCAGAAAAGCAAAAAACGCCACTGTAACCCACGCCCACCCGCGCTTGACAAAAAGAATGTTGAACAGGTTACCTTTCCGCGCAAAGTACGACGGCGGCGCGTTCTCCCGGGCCTGCCATGTCTGTGCCTGCGCACGCTGTGCGGCGGAAAAGGATGACGCGCGTGTTTCGGGGGAGAGTAAGGCGAAGATTGTGCCGAAGATCAGCACGGCGGGGTAAGCTGCTAGTAAGGCCTGTTCGGTCGGGGTCGGTAGGTAAGGCGAGTTGCGCGTCGATGAGGGTGAAAGGGAAGATGGGGTCGCGGACGGGTGGGTGGTGGTTGTTGTCGTGGCGGTTATCCGCGCGATGCGGGAAGGTGACGAGGCGAGCTCCGAGGGGGTTTTGTAGCGTCGAGATGGGTTTGGGCTGTTCATGGTGATCTATGGAGGGTCAGGGAGAGCCAGGTCGACGTCGTAGTGGTAATTGAAGGGAGAGCGCCAAAGTGGCTATGTGGCTCGTGGTAGTTCGACAAGCTGCAATGATTGAACGGTGTGAGGAAGCTGGTAAGGAGGAAAGACGGATGTTGATGCGTAGGGCTGGACTCGAGGATATGTTACAGTATTTCGGTCAAAGTGGTGAGAGTGGTGAAGCAAGAAGTGACGACAGACTGGGGAAAATACTGACATCTGTCTTGGTCCTGGCGGAGTGAAGCATCAAAGTTTAATGCCAAGTTTATGACGTTGACAGCTTCTCAGGTCTTGGCATGCCCCACTGGAGGAGGCAACCGCCAAATTAGGTAAAGCCCGCACATCCAACCACCATCCACTTCTGTTCACGAAGTCATCGCCAGCACAGACAACCATGATCTACGAATGCACAAAGTTATCATGTGGATGGAAGTGTTGAGAGGCTGGTTAATTCTCTCAAAGCACCTATGCTTGCACTGCATGAAGCCATCTATTGCCCACCCATGCTTATATGTATACCCCATCGCGATCAAAATGTTCATCTCCAAGGACCTCACCACATCAAGACACTTGTCGATTCACCCTCCAAGGAACGCCGGACACTAACAAAATGCAGAGGTAAATGCCCTTGGACTATGGTCAAGAAGAGTACTGGACTGTCAAAAAACCACCGAGGCACGAATGAACTGGTATCCTGCACGTCAAGACCTATCGCTTGTGGCTGTCTAAAATAATCACAACGAAAAAGAAGGTAAGAAAAGAAGAAAAGAAAAAGTATGTATCAGGGTATCCCATCGTCATTTACACCCCCCTCAAGCTACTACTCGCTGTGACAAGCCATCCCCATCTCCGCCTGCTCAGCTCCGGCCCCAGCCATCTCCTACGACGACTCGGACCGGAAGTAGGCGAGCGTCGCGCAAAAGTTATTCCTGTTATCCTTGTCCAGCGCCGCGCTCTGCCCGTTGACCGTCAACATATTGACACTAGCCTTTGTGCTCAGGCCGAAAAAGTTGACGGCGCTGTCCTCGAGCGACACCATGTTGGTCTGGCACGACTGCGTCAGGAGACAGTCCTGGCCGTAGTTGTCAAAGAACGAGTACAGCCCAGCGCCATAGACAAAGATATCCTTGGAATTAACGGCCCGCACGCCCCACGCGCGCTTGCACAGCCCCGTCTGGTCGCCCGCGCACTGCGCCTCAAAGTCGGGATCGTTGAACTTGGCGTTGACGGTAAACGGCTTGGTCGCGTCCGGGTTGCCCTGGTAGTAGGGGGTTTCGGTCTGGATGGCGCCCAGGAAGATGTTGGACGCGTTGTTGAACTGGTAGTTGTACAGCACCGAGTGCTCCGAGGCGGTGCCCCAACCCCAGACGGGGCCTTCGCCCTCGATGAGCACGCCGCGCCCGTTGAACACATCGATCTGCCCGTCCTTGGCTTGCGGCTCCAGCGAGTGGTCAGCAACCCAGTACCACGTGTTCTCGAGATAGGCGCTGCCGCCCGCGGGGATGTGCAGCATCATGAAGGCGCCAAAGCACTGCTCCGGGATGGCGTTGGTGACGTTGGGGTTCTTGGCGCATTGCTCAAGCTCCAGCTGCGTGCCGGCGTACCCGCCGATGCGGGTGTGCACGTCCCACAGCCCCGCGGCGCCGGGCGTCGTGCCGGCCACGTTCCACTCCATCATGATGGCGCCAGGCTGCGGGCCGGCGGTGCCAAAGATCAGATCCGACATCTCGACCTCGCCCTTGTCGCCCGGCTGGCCGACCTGGAAGACGGGCTGCGGGTTCGACTGGTCCCTGAAGAAGCTGTCGCCGCCCGCCAGGATGAGGGGCAAGACCTCACCCGTAATCTTGATCGACTTGGGGACCTTGACCGTCTTGGTGATGATGTACGCGCCGTGGTCAAAGTAGACGATTTGGTCGGGCGTGACCTTGTCGAAGATGGCCTGGATGGCATCCGTGTCGTCGGCGACGCCGTCACCCTTGGCACCGTTCGCCTTGACGCTGACAAAGTTGCTCACAGGCACGTTCTCGTACTGCGGCTTGCTGCGCGTGACGATCTTGCCTGTGGCCGAGTCCAGGAGCACGCTGGGCTTCTGAACGGCCTGCTGCGGGCCGCGGATTGCCTTGCCGACGCCAATGCCGCCCTCAACGCCAGCGCCATAGGCACGGCCCTGGGCGAAGAACTCGACCTTCTTGCTACCCTCAAGAATCGTGGCTCCGGTGGCCTTGTTGAAGACGGCTTGAGCGCTGCCAGTCATGTCAACGTTGTCCAGGATGAGGGTGCCGTTGGTCTGGGGCGACGTGGGGTCGTAGGCCGTCTGGATGCCAACAGGTGTGTTGGTGAACTGGCTGTCGAGCACCAGCACAGACCCGACGGTTTGGCCGGTGGGGCCGCCGTTGGACATGTCGATGCCGACCTGGCAGTTGTTGATCTTGACGTCCTGGAAGGTCCAAGCCCAGTTCCAGTTCATGAAGATGGCAGTCTTGCAGTTGTTGAAGGTCAGGTTGCGCGTCGTGAACTGCTGGTTGCCGAAGAAAGCGCCGTATTGGCCACCGTTGAAAGTCAGGTCGACCATGAAGCCACCGGAACCATTGTCCATAAAGATACCCTGCTGGCGGTTGCTGTCGCCGCCGTCGGTGCGCATGTTGAAGACAATGTTCTGAAGACTGGTCGCTTGGGCAACCTGCCAGTGGATGCCAGCTCCAACCTCAACCGGCATGGCGGTCAGGTCGATGACAAAGTTTCGAACCTGGCGGAAGAAGTTGTTTTGGTTGGTCCACCAGTTCTTGCCGGTCGCGTCGTACGGGTCGGCGTCAATTACGGCCATGCCGGCAAAGTTGGCGGCGGCCTTGAGGGTCGGAGGAGCCGTCGCATCACCGACGAGCTGCGTGTAGTAGAAAGGAATGATAGGCTTGCTCACGACGTAGGTGCCGGGAGGGAAGTAGACCAGAGCGGGAGTGGTCGTCTGGGAAGTGCAGCCTTCGCCGCATCGGTTGCCGTCGCTGATGGCCCTGTTGATGGCGGCCGTGTCGTCGGTCGCGCCATCACCGACAGCGCCATAGTCGCGCACGTTTCGGAAAACCTTGTAGGTCTTGTCGTCGTTGAAGGCTGCCACTCCTTGGCGTTGGATATTTGCCAACCAGTAGCTCGAACCCGAAGCTTGCCGAGGCGCCGGCGCGGCGAGGGCAGTCGAGCTGAGGCCCAGCGCCAGAAGGGATAACGTAAAGAATTTCGAAAGGCCCATCATGGTGTAGTGCCAGCTATCCGCAGATGTGCTTCAAGTGATGGTGAACTGAGTAGTAGAAAGTTAGTCTAGCTTGCCCGGAAAAAGAACTGTTGAAATGTTTGTGCTTATAAACAGTGGAATGCAGGGCAAGATCCAGCTTAGTTGGCCTGAGAAAAGGTGCAGTCACAGTAAAGCGACCGGCAATTCTTCATTGACTTTTAATAACAATAGGAAATGGTGGGGTCGTGGTTCATGTTGCTATTGTTGAAAGAAACTGGCTGGTGAAGAGCAAAGCGTGACCAAGAAAGACATCGGACTGAATAGTCGAGGACACAAATCCATTGTGCCCATATTGTGCGTGTATTCCCAGAAAGGGCAACCAGGAAAGCAACCGGTATCACGAGTGCTGCGTCAAAGGGAAGGAACATCGGACGACACTTACACTTGGTATTGATGCGGCACTCCAGAGCCTCCACGGCTGGCCACCTCTGTTGCAGAAAGGAATGTCGGAAAGAAACAGAAGATGGAAGTTGACAAAAAAGAGGCAAGCAAGGGCCGACCTCTGTTGAGAATAGCCAGGTCACCAGGTGTTCGGGAGAGCGGGCGGCGGATGGGATGAACTTATGTACAAACTACAAACATTTGTATCTACCATCGGGAGCCCCTCCGGCCCCACCATTCTCCCCCCTTCCCATGTTTCTCGCCCAGGGTTGAAGTGGTGGCGAGCGAATAGGCGCCCCATGATCGGCGTGAGTAGAGGCGTTGTTCCTCCTGGATCTTTGGTTGGGTGGGGATGGCAGGCATCTGCCGAGGAACCGCTTTTGTTCTGTGCAGTCCATGACCCCTTGTTCCTGACGCTAACCTGCGAGTGTTCCCAGGGGTTGGATAGGGACTTTGTCTTGGCGCCGAAGCAGTTGGATCCAAGCATGGGGAATTTGATTGACCAAGAGCAACAGAAGAAACACAGGCTTTGGTGAGGAATGCACTGGTTGGGAACACCAGATGGCCCAAACAAGCCAAGGCATCTACGTGTACGTACAAGTGTTGTACCAATGTGGGAAGAGACGAACAGTGGAACTGGAGATGTTCATCAGGGTCTCATGGTTGGGGCAAAATCCGGCTGCTAAAATTGGCCGGCCATTTGCCAGGGGTTAGGTTTATGCAACCGCCGATGAGCTTGGTTTTCCCGTCTATGAAAACATACAGGTTGACAGAAACCGGACTCCATCGATGCCAAGAATCAAGGGCAAGACATTGGACGGCGCGTGGATGTCCTGTTTCCAAATTGTTCTGCACTTCTGGGAAACGGAATGTTCAACATCTTGGCGACCTGGGCGACCTGCCGCTGTGGCAAAAGCAAGAACTGCGGAGTTCGGCAGACCTCGCCGCAGTATGGCGTTCTGGACACCGGAGAACACAAGATATCTTCTTCGGCATGGCGATCATTTGTTCATCGAGTTTTTGCATTGACACCTTAAAGTGTCCTCGGGCAAATCATCCATCTGGTGGGCGTCAGAACAGGAAGTTCAGGAACAGACAAGTTGGAAAGGTGCCATTGGGCTCAAAAGCACTCTTTCCCAAACACGCTGTGGAGCACCCCACTTCAACTGACGTTTGCTCCTGACCACTGATTGCTCGCCCCATCTGTGCCCCTTCCATTCTTTTGGACTCTGCTTCAGAGGTTTGAGACGCGTCCCTTGGCAGGGCCGAAGTGCCATTTGTGTGGTTGCAACTGCGGGGCCGGGAATGGTGACTTGCCCATAACCAATCAAATCCAGATCGCATTCACACGTTCCCCACTCGCAGAAGAGCGCCAGGGCCGCCAGTTGCGCCACAAGACGGAAACGACGCCGCACCCGCGCCATTTCGCTTGGCAACTGCACTTTGATCGACTCCACTGGAGGTTGTTTGGCACTTTTGTTTCACAGAACTCCATCATCAATGTCAATTCACCTGGCAAAGTCCTCGCAGCAGCCATCACGAAACATCTGAGCCACGTCGATGCCTTGGAGATATATCGGCCCTTTATAGTTTATACTCCCATATGATACCATGTCCTTGATCTCGTATCGCGGGTTCGGGGCCTTGGTCTACGTGCCCGAGGTGCCCTATCCCGGCGTGCCACATCACGGAGCATTCAGGGGTTCTAGACCCCGGACCACGGCATCACGAACCAGTGGAACTGGTTGATCTCCTGTCGGCGAGATGCGAGATCGGCGGCGTGCAGATAATGCATGAATATCAAAAGAACAGAACATATTAATAAGAGGCAATTTAAAGGACGCCAAGTGCACTGCCGCGTTCACCTTCCGAAATTCGGTAGAAGCAGAGGGGACTCGGAACGGACTTCATGTCCGGGTTTTTGGAGAACCGCCCGGAGTTCGGCGGGGCCGGCACGAAAAAGCACACCGGAGATGCAGCCCACCAGAAGTGATGGACAACATGAACAGCGACCATTGATCATATACAGAATTAAGAATTAACTAACGTCATGACAGAATATTCCCCAAACCCAACCCCCTCTATTTTCACGAAACCTCATAATCAATCACCTTCCCTCCCTAATAAGCGGGAGCATCACCACCCTCAATGACCTGGACAGGCGGAGCAGGAACCTCAACCGCCTCCACCTGCGCAACCAGCGCCACAACACCACACTTACTCGCCTGCCCACCCGTGAGGACAAACTTGGCATCCTCCGCCTCAAGCGCAGCTTTGATCGCCGCATCATCATTCTCCCTAACCAAAAACACCTTATTCACCTGCCCCTCAATGGCGCACATGACAGGCCACAGGTAGCTCCCATCTGCCGCGACAGCCACGAGCATCTCCTCACCCGTCCCAGATTCTGCCTTGACCGGCACGAGGTTGATCAGCTTGGACCCGACGGGGAGCTTGTCCCATGTGGCGAGGCGCAGGCGGGATGCGCCGAGTTGGGCGACTTCGTCGGGAAAGTAGTGCAAAAGTCGGTCGGCTGAGTCGCCGGGGATCAGGTACGTGTCGGTGTCGGTGTCGGGGAGGGTCAGGGCTGCGAGGGTGGTGCCGTTGGTTAGGACGGCGAGGTCGGAGGTGGAAGTGGAGCCGATGGCGGAGAGGAAGAGGTTGCCGTTGTTGCCGGCTTGGAGTTCGAGGGCGCCGGTTGTGTCGCGGACGGTGGCGAGCCCGAGGCTGGGTTCTGGGGTCGCTTCGGCGGAGGTGGAAGAGGTGGTCTCTGAGGCGGTAGTGGTGGATGAGGATGATGGGGCCTCGGTGGTTGTCGAGCTTTCAGGCGCCTCGGTCACGGTGGTGCTGGTCTCGGCCGCGTCTGCCGGGCTGGTTGTTGTCGTCGGCTCTTCTGGAGCTGGATCTGCGGTGGTCGAGGTGGCCAGCGTTGTGCTTGTCTCGGTTGGCGGGATGTAACCGCCGCCGCCGCCACCACCACCTTCACCCTCTCCGATAAGACGCTTGTTGAAGGAGCCATCAGCGCGCATCAGCTTGAACTGCTCGTGCTCGATGCCCGTGATCATGTACAGCGGGCCGTCGGCGCTGTACCGGGTGTCGCGGTACCAGATGACGGCTGACTTGAGAATGCCGTACCACGGATCGCCAAACAGGTCGTTCTCAATCCCGGTCGATTGGCGGTTCTGCGAGTTCATGTACAGCGTGTGGAACACGTTCTGGTTGCGGATCTGCGAGAGACCGTAGCAGACCTCGACAACCTTGATCCACGACACTTCCTGCGGGTAGTCCGGCACCAGCATGCTCGACCCCGGCGCCGACGAAACCGGCCCCGGGTAGATGGTGACGATACCCCGGCTCTGGGCGCCGACCCATGACCGTGTCTCCGCGCCGTAGCGGTACAGCATGAAGATGGACTTGGGCTGTCCGGGGTTGCGGTCGACCGAGGTGCTCTGCGATGCCGCGTCGGTGTTGATCTCGATCCGGTTGCCGACCTGCCAGTTCTGGATGGCGTAGTTGGTGATGTCGGCGGTGCCGTAGACGACGCTGAGGATCTCAAACGGGCTCATCAGCATCATCGAGTGGTACGGGCCTTGCCGCGACGGCCCGGCACGGGACCGCGCCCAGCAGTTGATGGTTGGGTTCCACTCGTCCGAGCCGTACGAGACACCGGCGCAGTTGCCCTGCCCTGCACACCACGACATGCACTCCTCCATGGAATTGCTCCAGGTTTGAGCCGTGTCGTAGTACATGTAGTCGTAGTTGCACCGGATCTGCCACTGGTTGCCCCGGTCGTCCGTGTAAACCTGGCCGTTCGCCGCGGGGCACTTGAGCGAACCGTCGTCCGCTGGCAGCTCTGGGACGTCTGGGATTGGATCGGGTTGAGGCTGCTCCCATCCAATGCAACCCTCAGCCAGGGCGGGGCTAGCCCACTCGAACAAGGTCCATTCGGGGCCGTCGTCGATTTCGAAGCTGACTTCGTTGGTCAGGGTGATGTCCCAGGCAATTCCCAGGCACTCATCGGTACCGACAGAGGTCTCCTCTGTGCCCGCATTGACCTCAAACTCGGCTGTGCCGGTGAGGGCCGGCGTATCGACGAGAGCGGCTCCCTTCTTGAACACACCATTGAGAATGTCGATACCGAACCACAGGCTGACGGGCAGGCCAACGGCAGCCGTGGCGGTGACGCCGCCATGGACCTGGAAGGCGTGGTCGATATTGGGCGTCCAACCGGACTTGGAAGACTTGGAGGGGTTGACCATGTCGAGGGTTGCCTCGAAACCAGGCCAGGTCAGAGAAGCACCCGTGAGGATCTGGCCTTCGGCCTCGACGCTGACAGTTGCTTTGGCGCTGAGAATGAGCTTGGGGCCTAGCGTGACAATGCCGGGAATGGACCAGCCCGGAAGCCCCTTGGAGAAGAGCTCCTTCTCCCACTCCTTCTCCCACTTGGCGAAGGCGTTGACGCCCAGGTACATGCCAACGTACAGGTTGCCGCTGATGCCGATGGACGCCTCCTTGACGCCGCTCAGGGGGGTCGCGTTGATCTTGCCCGTTGCCTTGACGGAGCCGCGCACGCCGCAGTTGACGCAGTAGATCTCAACGCCGGGTTCCGGGTTGGGCGCGCCGACGAATTCCTCAACGAGGTTGTCTAGCGTCGCCTTGGTGGCCGAGAACTTCTCGTCTTCCTCGCCCATCTTGAACGTGTACATCTTGAAGGCCTTGCCCCAGGGGGAGTCGACCTCAACGGTGGCAGGCGGTCCGAGAGCGAGTGGGAGGGTGAGTGAGTTGGAGTACTGGCCCGTCACGGCAAAGGCCACTAGCTTGACGGCGTTGACTGCGAGCGCCACCGTGACCTTGGCAACGGCCACAGCCGTGTTGACCACGAAGTCGACGGCCTTCTTCACGACGGCGACAACGGTCTGCGCGACCGCCACGACGACCTGCGCTACGACCTTGACCACGGTCACAACAGCCTTGGCAACGGCCTTGAAGAGGTTGCTGAACCAGCCGCGTTTCTGAATGGAGACCTCGACCTCAGCAGCGCTAGCCGGAGTGGCGAGGGCGAGAACAGCCTCGGCATCGCCGCCCGCCGAGCTGTAGTAGCCCAGCTTGTCGTCCAGGACCTGGTCAAAGTTTGTACCGCATGGCACGGCAGGAAGACCATGGAGGGTGTCAGCAGAGGGGGTGCCGCACACATCCTGCTGCTCGTCTTGGGGTGCGTCGGCGACGGTGATGTTGCCAAAATCGACGGTGAGGTCGGCAAACACATCAGACAGCTGGACAATTTGACCGAGGGCCTCAAACGAGAGCGAGTCTTCAGTGAACGAGATGGTGTGGGCGAGGAAGAAGGCGTTTTGTGCCGCATCATCACCACAAGAATCCGCCGACGTGATGAGGAGCACGTCATCATCAGTCGGCCAGTTGGCCTCGGAAAAGTAATAGGGGTACGACGTGTTGAAGCGCCCGTGCAGCGTGCCGGCCTCGCAGACAACGTCCTTGATGAAGATGGAGTGGTCGAGGACGATGGACGGGTAGGCGTAGGTGATGTTGAGGCGCACCGTCACAGGGTCGAGGTCGCTGCCGTCGCTGTCGCTCTGAGTGCCGTTGTACCACAGCTCAGAGACAGGGTCCGGTGTGAGAACGCCAGTGCCGGCCATGTTGACTCCGGGAGGGGGGACGGGGCCGAGCGTGGCAATGGGCGCAGCCTCGAGTTCGATGGGCTCGCTGAAATCGTCCGTCTCGGTCCCGCTGCCGGGGTCCATGGGCGTCACCGTCGGGAAGGTAAAGACGCTGCCCGGTGCGCGCAGCTGCTTGGCCGTCCAAACGAAGTACTTGGTCTCGTCGGCGTCATTAAGCTGGTTCTTCAAGTAGCAGGCTGGCGCGACAAAACTGGGGGCGTGTTAGTGGACAGTACGCAAGCCGTGGACAGGATTGCTTTCTCTAGCTTACCTGACATCGATGCAGTCCTTGTTGGCATCACACGCCGCGATGCAGTCCTCAAAACTCTCAGTGGTGGTTGCCGTGAGATCGCCACCGCCATAATCGACACCGCACAGGATTTGATAGAGACCGCCCGAGGGGGCTTGGTACCGCTTGCCGTTGCTGGGCTTGCCATCGCCACAGTTGAGCGGCGTCTGGGTCGATGCAGGCGTGGCTGAAGTGGTCGTGGAGGCGGGAGCAGACTCAGTGGCCGAGGCGGACGAGGTTGCCGAATCGGACTTGGACTTGCGCACGGCACCCCAGACGGCATTGTTGTCGACGGCGGGTTTCTGCTCACCCTTGAGGTAGCAGCCGCCATGAACATAGGCAACGTTGACGCAGTCGGAGTGGGCGTCGCAGGCTTGGATGCACTCCTCGAAAGAATTGGTGGAGAGGCCAAGCAAATCACCGCCGGCGTAGTCCTTGAAGCAGGTGATCTCGAAGTCAGAGTTGGCCGCGGTGAAGACGATGCCGTCGCTCTTGTTGCTGTCGCATGACAGCGCCGTATCCTCGCTGGCACCACCACCGCCACCGCCAGTGGAAGATTGAACCAGCTTCGCAGTCCAGACCCAATCCCGCTCGACAAAATCCTCGGACTGGCGTTTCATGTAGCATGCGTTGCCGGCATAGCTAACATCTGCACAGTCGGCAGTGGAGGCACAGGCATCGATGCACTCGGCAAAGGTGTCGGTGTTCTTGGCCGCAACGTCTCCGCCGGCATAGTCACGTCCGCACAGGATCTGGAAGACGGCGCCGGTGGCAGATGTGTACAGGGCTTGATCGGCCGCCCTGTCGACACAGGTGAGCAGGGGGTGGCCGCTGCTTGAAGTGATCTGTTTGGCAGTCCAGACCCAGTCTCTGGCGAGGCCGTCCCCGAGCTTGTTCTTCATGTAGCAAGTGTTCCCGGCATAGCTGACGTCGATACAGCTCGGAGTTGAGTCGCACGCATCGATACATGCGGCGAATGTTGGGGTCTGCGTGGCTGCAATGTCGCCACCGGCATAGTCGATTCCACACTCGACCTTGTATTGCGCACCGCTGGCGGCGGTGTAGGTGGTTTGGTCACTGGCCTTGTCGACGCATGTCACGTCGGCAGCGGCAGTGGCGAGGCTGGCCAGGCCCAGAAGGGCGAGCCGTTGAAGAGGCCTACCCATGGCAGACGGCCGGGAAAAGGAAAAGAGCGCGTTGATACGCCAAAATGAGGGTATATGGAGCGAAGTTGTTCGCTATAAATGATTGTGGATAAAGACCGGACTGAAGCAAATGCTTCGATGTGTGCAAAAGAGGGGCACAACCACTCTCACGTCGTGATACGGGACGTCGAGAAGGTGCGATGACAGAAGGGAGAAGATCCGGGTGAGTGCTCCCGAAGGGCCATCCTGCTCTTAAAGCAGAGGAGTATAGCCTCCAGGTCCATCATGACAGCCTACAGATTGCTGTAAGATTTCCCGGGAGATACCGACCGCTCTGCCATGAAAGTCCCGAAGCCCAGAAGCAGCCGACTCGCCGAAGCCATTCAACGACGGTCGAGATGACATGCATGACGTTGTCATGCCTTAGACAACGGATCACCTTTTCCCAACTTGGCCGAGCTAGAGGCATTGAGAGGGAGCTATTGGTTATGCTCAGGCCTCTACTGGTCCCGGCCACGTGGGTGCCCCTGGGAAAAGTCGCTAGCCCCTTGGATCTGGACCAAGCAACTCCCCACACGCAGTACCTGTACATGTCAATATCAGCCGCATCGGAGAGGCTACCGCAAAACGGCCAGGCTAGCAGGTTAAGCTTTTCCAATGGTGCTGTGGATATATCATGGCTCCAAGATCCGACTGAGCGGTTTGCCCTTGTCCGAGTCAATTTTGGGCCAGTTCACATGCGTATCTGGATTTGACTTTTTTATTGAGGCTTCGGGTAAGTGTCTACCTTAGTCATGCGCAGGATGGCTAACTTGCCATTGAGTCTCAATCCTACAGTATATCCGTTTGCCAGAACACAGCGTATATCAACTATTTGTACCCTACTCCTGCAGTTCAATGATCGTAGGGTGTAATGCGCAAAACATGAATCAACCGAGAGGAAAAGAAAGACTCAACAAAGGGGGGAGGGTGCTTCTCCAGGAGTCAAAGTACAAGGTTCCCAACATAACATGAACTCCTCAGCCCCGATTCACAAGCAGCATCCCGGTCCACGGTCCCAAATCAGATGAACAATCTTCTAGACTCTAGCTAGACCCAATTCTAGTGTATTGTACTCCACACTCCACCCGATCAAGTCGAATCAAGCTTTTTCCACCCTGTACTAGTTGCGGGCTGAAAGCTCCGCTCTGGGCTAGACCACGCTCAGGATATACAAACTATTGCTCCCCGTCGGCCGCATCCGGAGTTTCCAGCATGCATGTTCCGTTCCCATCAGAGCTGGGTGAATTGGTACAAGTACATACGTCTTGGTTCCTTTACACGTGCAGACTCTATATCTGATTCATATGTGACCCGAGGCATTGATTTGGGTAGAAGAGACATTGAAAGTCACTAGGAGAACTGCATTGGTTAAACAATAACATATACAAGATCGTATGCACGTAGTATGTACTGTACATGAACCAGACTGGAAGGGAAAGCCCTGAGCTGTCCAATATCTCAACAGTCAGTACCTGGTATCTATGTCATGCATGTACCATACCTCAGTAAGCAGGCGAAAAGGGGGGATCATTGGCCTTGCTGATATGTATGGTTGCACTGTTGCAGGCACTTTTCGGGACATGGACATCCTCCTCATCGTCCATCATGATGTAGGTACTCAGTTAGATGGGCTAGTCTCTCCCCGGATGTTCATGGTTATATCCCCGGGTCTTTCAGTTACCCGACTCTTCTCCGTGGACTATCCGTGGAACTCGGCTGCCTTGCCTAGGGTAGTCACACTGAGCCAGCTCCAGACAACACACCACGATGACCTGTCTGGCCGTTCAAAGTAGGTAGCAGACACCACCTGGTCCTTAAGCCCATACCATTCTAGCTCTCAGCCAGGTACAGCACTCCGTAGAAAAGAATAAAATCCCTCTGCAGCCTCATGGTAGTGCCGGTTCGCGCACTAGAAGCCAAAGGAGCCACACTGCGGCAACGCCGGAGACACTAGCGATGCAAAGTCAAAAGAAAAGTCCAATACTATCAATTAAACAGTGACAGATCAAGACTAGGCACAGAGCTGGCAGCTAGCCTCCTCCACACTGCCTTAGAAAGCAACAAAGAAGAATCCTATAAAAAAAAAAAAAAAAAAAATTGGTCTAATGCTCGCAAAATCCAGGACGCCATCAATGAACGCCCACTCGCAATGCAACTAGCTAGACCAAAAAGGGGGGGTTGGCCAAACCCAGCCCAAGAACGCCGGTCAGGGTAGGCAAAGTGCACTACCCAGATATCCAAAAGCGCGCAGCCGGCAGTCGGCCAGCGACCGCGTCTCGTCTCGGACGGCCTATTATGTATTAACCCCTTTCCACCCCATCTCGTTCACCACCTCAGATCAGATATACCCCCCCTGCCCCTGTACCTGCTCACCCCCCCTCAAGCTTGAAGCCGGCGACGGCGAACAGCTCTCAAGCATCTCAATCCCCTTCACGCCCGCACCAAAATCCAGAATCAAAATCTTCGGATCCTGCCCCGAGCTCACAATCCTTCTATAATCACTCTTGGCACTCAGCACCCAACTCGAGTGCCACTTGGGGAAATCCAAAAGCGGCTGGCCCGTCTCCATATCCCAAACCTTAATGTCCGAGTCGTAAGAACCACTGACCAGCCTGCCGCTGATACTATCCACGTGCAGGCTGCGCACAAGGTTCTCATGCGCCTTCATCTCCCTCACACACTCGCCGGTATTTGCATCCCAGATGCGAATGACCTTATCATTCCCCGCGGAAGCAATGTACCGGCCGTCCTCCGAGAACTGGCTGCACGCCAGCCCCTTGCTGTGCCCCAGAAACTCACGGATATTCTTCCCCGTGTCGATATTCCAGAGCTTCACCCGAAAATCGCCGCTGCAGGACACAATCGTGTTCCCCCGCATCTGCACCGCGTTGACGGGACCTGAATGCCCGCGCAGCTGCCGCAGGAGCTGGCCTGTGTTGCGATCCCACACGCAGATGGACACGTCCTTGGAGCAGGTCACGATGTGCTTCTCGTCAAACACCAGGTCGAGCACCGCCGCCGAGTGGTGGCGTAGGCGTCGGATTGGCCGGTAGCCCGACGCAAGGTTGTACACTATACAGGTCGAGTCGGAAGAGCCGGTTACCAGGATGCGGTCGTCGTATTGCAAGCAGAGGATAGAGGCTTTGTGGTGGGTTGGGGGGGAATAGAGGGCGGGGATAGAGTGGTACGCGCGGACAGGGCTCCGGGGCTGGCCGTCTGCGGCAGGGTCGAGGTCTGGCAGGGTGGCGTAGTGTTTTGGGGTGCCCTCATCGTCGTAGAGAAGTGAGTAGGAGGAATCGTTGACCACCTCGGGAGGGCCGATGATCAGCTTGCAGGCAAATGTCTGCATGTCCCAGACGCGGATAGTCCTGTCGCGCGAGCCGGTGATTATCTTGGACCTGTGGCTGGTTAGAATATCGGAGAGGTAAGACTTGATCAAGCAACGCAAACGTACTCGTCAAACTGCAAGCAGTAGATACTATCCGTGTGCCCATTCAGGTAGACGGGCTGCGCCTTGCCCTCCTTCCAGCGCTTGTCCAGCTCTACCTTTACGCGGTATATCTCCTTCCAGTCATTTGTTGGCCGGACAGGTGGCACGCCCAGGCCAGCACCCGGCTTAACATTACCGCTGGTGGCATACGTTGTCGTTTTCTCGCGCAGAAAGGACTCGCGCCAGATGTGCTGGTTCCTGATCACGCGGTACCAGTTTGTGCTGACTCTGCTAGCGGTGTTTAGAGTGGCAGCATCAAGCAGGGCTAGCACTTGGATGGCCAATTCCACTGGCAAGCGAGAGATGAAGTCCACTTTGGAAATGTCTGTCTCATCGCGGCTCAACTTGACATCCACTTCCACGTCTGAATCAACCTCGTCACCGGGGACATATGCCTCCATCTCGGAGCTGGTCAAGGCAATTCCGATGCCGCTCTCGTGGTCACCGAGCCCGTCTTCCGCAAGCCACCCGGGACGGGGTATGTCCATCAGCTCGTAGCCTTGTAGTCCATTGCACGCAATCGCGGCCGCGTGCCTCGCTGCGGCGCCCGTGTTTCGCGGGATTATGGGCGGCTGCTCGCCGGAGCCGGGCACCGGGAATGTGGGGGACTCGAGTGGGCCGATGTCGCCGAATGCCGACCCATCGTATTCCGTGTGGAGCATGCGCGAGTGTCGATGGAAGCTGGCAGCTTGTCGGAGGCGATGCCAGGTCGTGTGGGAAGTCGTAGGTCGCATTGAGCCATGGGCAGCTCCTGAGAATAGGGGCCTTGACGGCAAGCCGTCGCTGTCAAAGGTTGTCGACGCTGGGACGGAAGTCCGTCTGTGAACAAACCCCTTGACCCCTGTTTTGAGCGAAACCGAGGCGCGGCGCAACATGCGCTTGAAGTTACCGTTCGAGGGCTGCTTGGACGAGGCAGGGCCGTTTTGGGGTTCGGGTACCGCCAGCCAGCCGACGCCGTGACTCTGCCTCTTCTCCAGAGACAGATTTTGAAAGGCGGTATTGACATTGCTATCGAGCGGCGACGGCTTTGGGTGGTGCAGCCATGGGAGCGAAACACTCATACTTCGGAATCGCGACTGGGGCGGATGCGAGTTGCTTTGCGCGTCTTGGGATGTCGGCTGCGTAGCGATCGTCGAAGATGCCCCTCGAAAAAGTGCTTCTTGTACTGGTGCCCACTCCTGAACCTGGACAATTCTGCGTGTCGTCGGATCCATTCTCGCGGACTTGTCGAACGAGCCGGCAGCTTGCGACTGGAGGAGCGGAGCGGTAGTAGAGCCGGGGAACGCCATGGACGAAGATGTAGAATACGCTAGTCACGAAATGGTCGAGGAGATGCCACAGGGGTTGGATGTATTTTATTTTGTTTGCGTCTCCCAATTCCACCCTCCTCGACGCCTTCCCCTTTCCCGCGCAGGTCCCGGTGGCAAAGGCGTTTGGGGAACCCTGGCAATTTTGTAGGGCGAATCGAGACCGTCAGAGAATGCCAGCGGCTGTTACAGCTCGCACCTCACCGTTCCGCACAGGGAAGGCGGTGGGAACGGGGAAAGCAAGATGCAGCGCAGTGAGTGGAGGGCGGAGTCGAGGGCAACTGAGGGGGCGAATCGAGTGTGCGAATCAAGATCGATATGCAACGCTGAAATGCAGCAATTGGCGACGCCGAGGGACGGACGGGATTCAGTGAGGATAACGATAAACTTCACGGTAGGTTTGTGCGGCAAACGAGCGATTCAGCAATCAGAACGGCGAAGGGCTGCCCTCTGCTTCAGGATGGGAACGATGTGAAGATGGAAAAGCGAAGGAGAAAACATCAGGAGGAAGCCTTGGATTGCAGGGACCAAAGAGGCGTGTGTTGCGGCACCAGAGTTGTGTTGCTGTTTTTGGGGTGCTGTGGCACAGGGGTTTTGATGATGGTGGTTAGCTGGTTGCTGTGGGCAGGGGTCCAATGAAAGAATGCGCTAAAAGAGTTGGGCTTGGCGCGGTGCAGAGGGGCAACACGGCAGAATTGTATCCCTTCCTCTCACACAGCAAATTCCTTTCAAACTTCGCAGGCAGCCCTTCCAATTTGCCCAACTTCTGGTAGCGACACACACGATCCTGTATATCTCAGACACACAACGCTTACTGAACTGCTTAACAGAATCTGATACTGCTTACCACAGTAGCACCAATTTGTTTCGTCTCTGTGTCGTACTTAGGTAAGTACCGAGATGGCACACTTTCTAGTGGCTGCATTTCCAATTGAGCGGTGAGAGAAAGGGGCTGGTGCCATGAGTTTAGGGCCATTGAACGCGAGTCGTGCTCAACTTCAAGAATTTTCTGCAAGCCCACAAACCCCGCCCAATTCTCAACTCAGATTCACATCAAATTGGTGGACTTGACTTGACTGGAGCACAGAGTATCCGTACAGACGGCGTAGCCGACGCGTTTGCGTTTTTCGGTGCAGCGAATCAAGGCTGATGATTGGCCTGCTTCATCGTTTCCTCGGTTTTTGCCATCGCGCACAAGGCGGGCCGGCTGAGCAGGCACGGTTTCCCCAGATCCGCCCTGTTGCCTCCACACCGAGCCTTCAGCGGGGTTAGGGTTGTTGCTCTTGGCGATCGTCTGTAAACACTCACAGGTCACGCCGCTCGCCCTCGCCTGTTGAGTACATCACAATCCCTCTGTTTCCTGAGAATGTTGACTTTCCTTCTTCCTGTCCTAGTAACATTGCCTTACTAATTCATTCATATGTTCGAAAAGTCAGCCAAGAGGAATCATGCTAACGTTTCAGTCCAAAGAGATGATGGCAGTTCCTGGCTCAATCCGGGAACGCTGCTGCTCTCCCGGCAGTCATTGCCATCCCCAGATCAAACATGCTGGGGTGATGGCAAGCAAGTTTCTTGGTGCTCTCTGAAGCGAATGGCCTTCTACTGGGAGCGAAGCCCCTCATAGAAGGCTCGGGTGAGGCTCCAAAGCTCCGCGGTGCTGCAGATCCGTCGGCTGTATGGCGTGCGGGCGAAGACTTGATCAAACCACGGGATATTCGGTGGCTCAATACTATTAGGGATCACGTCGCTTTTGTGTTCCTCAACCGAAGCGGCATCTCGTCGACTTTGACTTTTCTGAAGTGCTCTACGATGCGGTCTATGCCGAGTTTGATGGACGTTATCATCCCATTCTCATCCGCTTACCTGGCCAGACTTTGTCCCTGTCGGAAGCATGCCCTGATGGACGAGGCCCAGCGCCGGCAATTCGACTGCTGTGCGGCGGCTATCTGCCAAAAGTTGGCGGAGGGGGGGCAAGTGTCTTCTGCGCAGTTGACGGTCAGCAGTTGCTGGAGGTCTACTCGTGCGAAGGAGAGACTGTCCGAGCCGACAGTCTCGATCCACAGCGAATTCTGCGAGACTCCGTCTAACATGGCCATGGATAGTCCGTCCTTTGTCTTCCACTGCAATACCAGCTCGCTTTATTGGGGAGGTATGCTACCGGCGCCAGAGGACGTTACCACGGGGCCTACCACCCAGGTGGCTCCGGATCGTCCATCCGTAGGTGAGTAGCTACCGGCCTTCGCTTTTTGGTCACTCCAAGATGTTCATGCTAACAGCACATGCAGGTCGTCATTGATCAATATATCATAAATGAGGTTCGTATATTGATGCTGGCCTTGGTCATGGAAAACCGGGTAACCTCCTTGCCAAGGATCATGTCTTCCACGCTTCCAGAAGCTTGAATTGTTCTCTTTATGGACTCGTGGAATGCCTGCAGTCGCAGACTGCAGTAATCATATCTTCGGACATTTTGTCAAAGTTAACAACCGGAATCATACGGTGGTTCGGCCAGTTCTTGTTCGCTTCCGGGCTGTTGACTGCCGGTGTCAGAAATATTTCCGTCATGGATACGGAACCCAGCGATGGCAGGACTTGATATAGGAGTCGTGGAGAGGGAAGCCTAAACGGGCTGGCCTTCCCAGCGTATGTCCGGTCTAGCTTGGGCAGCGACGGCACAGCAAGGTATCCAGGCTGTTAATCATGTTGCCATTCCTGGGCTCGGCTCGGAAGTTTTGCACCGTTGTGACTGACCGCGAGACTGGTTCACGAGGACGGGAAGAGACGCCCGAACCCAAATTGGAAGGCAGAGTGCCGAAACCGGGCAGACCGGGTTAGCGGGTCACGGCGTGGCACGACAGTACCGAGGATTCTTGCCATTCTCAGGGGGCGAATATCACCTTGCGTCGTGGTGTTTCCCTTGGCATGCAGTGGCACCGGAAACCACATGGAACGTTTATAGAACCCCATCCCCGGAATTTTCACCGCACCTTTGGTCGTATTCCCCGCACTACGAACCAACATGCCAGGGAATACACGTGTGAGTCCGTGCAAGAAGCTTTAGAGCCTACCTATGGACTGGCGGATGTTGTCCTCGTTGCGACTCCAATTCAGCCGGATGGTCGCTATCCCCACTCTTCAATTTAGAAGGAGAACCCCATGGACCAACGTTCACGACCTTGTACACCCCCGAGCAAGGACTAGATGCTTCACTCACGTACGGTGCTGCAACCTCATATGGTCCGATCCGCAATCTCGACGGCGATGGTTAGGAGAGTCCAGACTGGGGATCGTGAGCGATGCTCAGACTCTATGAGGATAAAAGGACGGTCCTCCCTCCCTCGCCAGGAGGAGGAGGACACCCGCTTCTTGACCAAGTCTGAACTATGAAGAGATAGAGCTTCCATCTGTGTGACTGTCAACAAGATGCGTCACAACAGCCTCGTCGCCAGCGTGCTGGCGCTCGCCGGTACGCCCACCGTTCATGCCATCCTCCGGTTCTCGTGCTCCGAGCTCGTCACTGAGCGTCTGGATCCGTCAGTACCAGCCCTCAACCGTCCCAAAGCAGATATGAGTGCAGCCGACTAACAAGCGATACACAGCCTCGTCTTCCCCGGCGTGGCCCCATCCCCTCACCTGCACCAGATCGTCGGGGGCAACATGTTCAACACCACGATGGACCCCAACCGGCACAACATTGGCGAAGAAGCCACGTGCACCACGTGCACTTTCTCTGAGGACTTCTCCAACTATTGGACGGCAACACTCTTCTTCCGGGCGCGCAACGGCAGCTTCATCCGTGTTCCGCAGCGGCCCAACATCGGCTTCGAGCAGGCGCGCGGTGGCGGGATGACGGTGTACTACACCGCAACCTACCAAAACGACAAGCCCAAAGCCTTTGCCCCCGGCTTCCGCATGATCGTGGGCAACCCAACGTACCGGACCGCCGCCGAGGCCGCCCGCTACCGGCAGCTGACTTTCACCTGCCTCGAAACCATGTACACCCGCACGGGAGAAACAACCGACATGCCCAAGCAACCCTGCAAGGAGGGCATCATGGCCAACGTACGCTTCCCAACCTGCTGGGACGGCAAAACCCTCGACCCGCCAGACCACTCCAGCCACGTAGCCTACCCAACCAGCGGGACGTTTGAGAGCGGGGGTCCCTGCCCGGCCTCCCACCCTGTCAAGATCCCGCAGCTGTTCTACGAGGTGATCTGGGACACCCGCCGGTTCAATGATAGAAGCCTCTGGCCCGAGGACGGATCGCAGCCTTTTGTCTGGTCGTACGGCGACTACACGGGCTACGGCACGCACGGTGATTATGTGTTTGGGTGGAAGGGCGACTCGCTGCAGCGGGCGATGGACGCGAATTGTGATGGGCCGACCTGTGCGCAGCTCAAGTCGCAGAGCATAGCTGCCGCGAACCAGTGCCGGGTGGATAAGCATGTGGCGGAGAATGTGGATGGTTGGTTGAGTGAGCTGCCGGGTGCCATGCCGATTACCGGCCCGCAGCCTGGGTCGGGGAGCGGCAACCCCAACCCCGGAAACGGCGGCGGCGGCGGCAACCCCGGAGGCGGAAACAGTGGTGGGGGTTGTCAAGTTGCCAAATGGGGACAGTGTGGTGGCCAGGGGTGGACCGGTTGCACCACGTGCGCGGCCGGATCGACGTGCCGGGCACAGAATCAGTGGTATTCGCAGTGCTTGTGAGCGGGATGGTTGGAGATGATTCTTGGTGGGTTTTCACGTACATACATTGCATGCTCCTCAAGCCTTTAGGTGTTCCACCTCGTGCGTTGAGAGGTACAAGAGAGGTTAGGAGAAATACAGGACTCAGGACTGATAGGAACCATCTGCCTTGTACATACCACAATCTGGTTCTTTGTTTCATTGTTCTGGGGTCGAAATGTCTTCAGTCGTGGTGCATGTGCTGATTGGCCCGGGAAGTACACCCCGTTTGCGCGTGCTTCGTATTCACTCACAGGCACTATCTTGCGCCAACGGGTACTAGATTGCGGCTTCTTAGTGAATACGAAGCCCTTTGTTGCAAGAGAGTAGCCTCTGGATGAACACGAAGCACACGCCAATGGGTCCTAGTTGTAGCATTACGACCCCTTGCTAGACCTTTGGCGGGAGGATCACAGCCTGGTAGAGTTGCAAGGAAGAATTCTAAAAACTAGAAGCATTAAAGGCTTGAATCTGGCCAGCAAGATAACCTTGGTTGGGGTTTTGACTTTTACCCCTTTCCTCCCTCCTCGCCCCCCCTGTGACGCCAGCACACATGGAATGCTTTCCGCGGCAGTCTAGGAGGCGGCTTTTGTACGCCTTGAGTGCTGCCTTTATATTTGTCTTTTTCTTCACCCAATTCCACATCAGGGCTGGTCCCGGGCAGGCTCGGCGGCCATGGACCTATGGCACGCGCAGTCTGGCAGACGACATCTACAACACCACTCTAGGCGTAAGTTTGCACCACAGCTGCCTGCCTGGTGCTTCCAGTCGTTACTTGCCAATGCTTTTGCCGAGACTAACGTACTACATAAACCCCTGAGCAGTTTGAAAAGATCTTTGTGATCAGCCTACCGTCCCGGACAGATCGCCGCGATGGCATGGCGCTGCAGGCGGCGCTGAGCAATTTCGAGTTTGAGTTTATCGATGGCGTACCGGGCGAGAATGTGCCTGATAAGGCGATCCCAGCCAAGAAGAAGGATCGCGCCAGTAACGGAGTGATTGGGTGCTGGCGAGGACACATGAACGCGATGCGAGAGTAGGTTCTTTGACTCATGTTCAATGTCAATGTTTACTTGCCCCCTGTTCTGACCCGTGGCCTTGCTGCTAAGATTCACCTAACACCTACAGAATCATCCAACGGAACCTAACCTCAGCACTAATCCTCGAAGACGACGCCGACTGGGACATCCGCATCAAGCAACAACTCCACGACTTTGCCCTGTCAACCCAAGCCCTCATCCAACCACTGGCAGCACGCCCCAACTCCTACGCAGACCCAACCTACCCATCCCCACCTACCAACATGGACCCTCCCAGCGAACTCACACCCCCCGAACTAGACTTCCACCACCTCCCCACCACCCTCCCCGCCACTCTCTCCCCGTACGGCGACAACTGGGACATCCTCTGGCTAGGCCACTGCGGGATGCACTTCCCCTTCCCCGACACCCCAATCCCTCAAGGCCGGGTCATCCGCCTACACGACACCACCGTCGCGCCCAAACGCCATCTCTGGGGGTTCACAGTCCCCTTCACCCTCAAGGAGACCTACCCCGAGCATACCCGGGCCGTGCACCACGTGCAGGAAGGCGTCTGTACCCAAGCTTATGCGGTCAGCCAGCGCGGCGCACGAAGATTGCTGTACGAGGTTGGTTTGAAGGACGTCACGGAGGGGTATGATATTCTGCTGCGGTTCTTTTGTGAGGGGGTTCAGGGGAGGGAGGAGGGAAGGCAGTGCCTGACGACGCAGCCGGGGTTATTTCAGAGCCATACTCCTGTGGGGAAGCCGGGAAGTGATATTGGAGCAGCGGATGGGGAGTTTCGGGAGAGGGCTATGACGGATATGGTCAGGTGGAGTGTGAGGTTGAATGCGGCGGTTTTGATGAAGGGGAGGGTGGAGGATGTTGTGGATCAATATCCGGATGAGGAGTACCTGGGTGGGGGATAGGGGGGTAATCGCAATGGGGTGTTGGTCTGTTGACAGGGGGGGCACAACATTCAGGGGCTGGAGCCGGTCTTGTATGCGGGGATCGAGCTGAGGGAAGCCGCTGTGTCGCCGACAACGAGCAGAACCTGGCACATCATCGGTGGCGGCACTACAGTTGTCCTTGTCTAACATGCCTCTGCTGGCGGACGAGGTATTCGTGGCGGAACGTTAAGGGGTCAAGCAAGCAGCAGACCCGCCGGTCTCCGCTCAGGGGAAGGAGATTGATGCTGGGGGCACCGGCGGCATACACACCTAGACTACATCGCATGCTCCATGTCTCCTACTCCAAGTACGGCCGATATGGGGGCCATGTGCATGGGACATCGCTGTCGGTTAAGCTAGTACCAAGAGAGGCAGGGCGTGACGGATGACCTCTGGCAAGAGCATGTGTGGATACTAGGTACATGTAGATTCTCAGTATGGCGGATGTTGAATAACAACAGAGGTTATCCGGGAAACCACGGCAGCCTTGATATTGGCCAATGTAAGTTCAAGAAGACGAAAAGGTACAGGAGCAGGAAAGGTATTAAGTAGCCATCAGAAAATTATAGTCCATCTCAGATGATACTTAGCAGTAACGAATCGAAGGTTTGTGAACACGAACAGCGATGCTTCTGGCGGCACCAGCCGAACAGTTCCCCCGGCAAGATAAATAAAACCAGCCCCCCCAGGGGCGATGTGAGACAGGGCGTCCAGCACACCGCTAGCCCCCTTAAACTGAGTCTCCCAACATGAACCCCAACAACACTGGAGAAAGTTGTTGATATCCCGGTCCAAACCGCCTAGCAAGATGCCGGACTAGGCACATTCTCACACTTAGCCGACTTCTTCCCGCCCGTAACACTGACCTTATTCCAAGTCCAATTCTTGCAAGCCCCCTTAGCACAGAGGATATACACCTCTGTCGCACCGGAACTCACACTCCCCGTAACGCCATTCAGCGTCAGATCCGTAATCGGAACGCCCGCAGTGGGTGTGCCCGTGGGGGAGCCATTCTCATAGTCCTGCTCGATAACCACACCGTACTTGGTAATGCCGGACAGCGTGATACCCTCGTACTTCACGTCCGAGACAGACCCCGTCGCGCCATACACCGTCTTAATGCGCACACCGTTCTGCGAGTTGCTGATGGACGAGTTGAGGATGCGTACTGTTTTGACCGTGTTGTCGGATCGGCCCCCGACGGAGCCGATCGAGAGGCCGTGGCCGCCGCTGCATTTGCCGCCGGTAAACTGCCAGATGTTGGGGTTAGGAGCTGGGTAAGGGGGTTGTCAAGTTTGAGGGGTAAAAGAAAACATACGGTGATGTTGGTGCCTGAGTTGATGGCCAGGCAGTCGTCCTGGTTCTTCACCACGGCGCCAGAGATGTAGACACCGTTGGAGGATCCGACATCGAATGCATCCGTGTTGTGGCCACCGGCACTGTCGCCGGCCGAGTTGTCAAGACTGACGTCGTAGCTGTTTCTTCATGTTAGTCCCAACTGGAGACCCTGCGGGGTGCTATATATCACACTTGGGCTGTAACTTACACCCCGAGGTTTGTGGCACCGTTGATGCTGAAGGCCTGAACGGGCGTGTTCTTAACATGGAGACCTTTGATGTTGGAGTTCTTCATGCTATGGGCGTAGAAGAATCTGGGAGATGATTAGTTGCGATTTTGATCTGAACAAGACTGGACACCCCTACTTAGGCTTCGTCTTGCCACCGTTGCTGCCCTTGCCATCCCACCACTTGGCTCCGTTGCCGTCAATGACATGACCTGTGGCGCCCTCCACAAGGATGTTGTTTCCAGAAACAGAAATCAGGGGACCCTCCCACTCCTTGTAGCCGAACGTGGTGGTCCCAGAGAAGATGACCTTTGTGCCGTCGTTCAGCTTGGTCAGGTCCAAGGTGGTTCCAGCCGGGACCGTAATATCCTTCAGGGTGATGGTGCTGCAGCTCTTCTTGCCGCTGATGGCCGATGCGGCGTCAGTAAAGGTGCAGCTAGCTCTTTTGGACAAGTTAGAGTTGACAGGGACCGGATTGGCTGCCGCAAGGGCGCCGAGAGAAAGAACGAGGGTGGACAAGATCATGGCGGTTGAATCAAACTTGAACGAGTGAATAAGATCCAATGACAGAAATGAAAGGTGCTAAGGAGTGGCTGAAGGCTGCAGTGAAGGTAGCAGACAGTGACAAGTTGGACAGAGGATAGATATCACCGCATTTTATAAGTCCAGATTCTGATTTCTTCCCTCCGGTAGAATGAAAAGCGGAAAGCTCCGAACTACATCTCGTATTGCCACATCGCTCAGTCCACGAATTTGAAGACGAGGCAGCAATAGATTGCAAGGGAGGCCATTCCCCATAATACAGGTGAACCTCGTGGAGTCGTGGGAGACATGTGGGCAAAACTCAGGATTAGTACCCACCAGGACTTCGATGCGAGATGATCGGATCTCTGCTCGAGCATGCATTCCCCATAGATCGACCCTGATCTATAGCGGTACCAGCGAATTCTTCAGCGTCCATTGGTGGAAGAAAATCTCAAGAAAGGGGGTCCAGAATCCAAATTCCAGAAAGCCGGGGGATATTGCCAAGACTGGCTAGGCGTGCCGAGCCATGAAACAAGCATTGCGAAGCTTTGTGGCTACGACGCCGAAGCTTCCGAGCACGTCTTGGCTTAGCCCCAGAACATCCCCGAGCGGGAAGGAGACGATCACCCGCAAGACGGATTAAACAATGATAGGTACGGTGTTGTAGAGGTCCGAGAGCGTCATCTGGTCTGCTGCATGTGAGATGCGCGCTGCAGCGCTGGTGAACAAGCAAACAACGACCTACTTGTAGCCACTGCCAATACTCGCCAGAGATGGGGGCAGTGGTACCTGGACGATGCTCCGTCACTGGCTCAGCTTTCCCCATGCGGCTCACTGTCGGCTAACTCGCGTGGTAGGGAAGGCAACCGCCTGGGGGTAGAGAAGCCAAGGGGGGTGTTGGCTGCAAGCCTGCAACGGGATACGCCTGTACCCTTTTTGCCCAAGCTACCTCCCCCGGCAGGAATCGAAGACAGGGTTGAGCTCGCCTTAACGAAGCCGATAACCGCAGTGATAGCGTTTCTTAGCGGTGGCTTTAACAAGATCTATACACTCTGATTGGACTGAAGCTTAAGAAGGCAAACAGTTGTACACCGTTCATTCGGCCACCTTAGCAGTAAAGGTACGGCTTGGCTTCTCGACGCTGGCTATGTTGTCGAGATGACGGGCTCTGACTGGACGACGGCAGCTCGAATGACTTTATCGTCGCTATGCGCGCCTGGGCAGAAATTTGGGATTGGGCAAAGCTTGCGAACACGGCCTCGAGACTAGAGACGGGGCTGTGCTGACTGCTGACTGCTGACCGAATCAAGACGGCGACAATAAGTTCATAACCTGCGAGTCCCCCATTTATCATCCTGAGAGCATCTTCTCCGTTCAAAACATCTTTGCAGATAAAAATCGACAGTGAAGCTCCTTTCCCATGCTTGAGTCAGCGATACCTGAGCATCTCCGGTGCACCCGCACTCGGGCAGCACGCTTGCCATCGGCCGGCTTTCAACCCCCTTATCCGTCTTACAGCGTGCGGTTCCCCAAGCATGCCTCAGAACTTGTCATGGCTATCATTGGCGCCCAGTATCCCTCAGCCGCGGACGCCGATGGAGCGGCTCAATCGACACTGTCGGGATTTTTGACGTCCCCGGCCAACAACAGCCCCTCATTCTTCGAATGGGCTTCTGTTACCGACAACAGAGGTTGCTACAACCTCTCGGCTCTAGCTTACTGGCCGAGCAAAGCCGCGTACGAAGCTTGGTTTGAGCACTCAGGATTCGGCGCGTGGTGGCAGGCCCTTCGACTAGAAGACTGCCAGCATGGATGGTTCCTCGAGATCTTCTTTCCGGTGATGGAACGCTTTGAAACCCTCTTCAACACCACCAACACTCCCGAAGGCTCCGCCCACATGGGGGATGGCATGAGCGGAGAGGTACAAGAACACGGTTACTGGGGGAGCATGCGTGACCGCCTTCCTGCTTCCCAGACTGATGGTCTTACGGGCAGTCCCGCCACAGCACAAGATTTCAACAACGCCCCCCAATCATCCGGAACCGGTGGCGTTCGGGTCAAGATCAAGGGCAAGAAGAACCTTGCTGTCATTCGTTCTGGACAGGACTGGCTCGACACGTCCCCGGAGGAGCGGCAGTTGTACCTCGAGACGATGCATCCGGTGCTGATCAAGGGTATGGACTTCCTGCGAGACCACGGGGACGAGGTTGGGTGCTACAGCTGCCGTTTCATGGAAATCATCGACCCTGTCACAAGGAAGGCTGACAAGGACCGCACTTTCGGGCTGGCCTATTTCGACGACATTGGCTCCCTCGAGCGCTGGTGCAAGGAACATCCAACTCACCTTGCAATATTTGGCGGTTTCCATCGGTATGCGAGGAAGTTGGGAAACAACGTCACCCTCCGCGTCTTTCATGAGGTCATGGTTCTTGAGCCTGAGCAGCAGGTCTTTGAGTATGTTGCCTGTCACAACGGGACTGGAATGCTAGGAACGGCGAGAGAAGAGTAGGCACATCGTATGTATGCTGGATAGGGGCCAATGCCCGGTTGTTGGCCTTATCAACCGTTTCTGCCTAATGGTGGCCTATCGATTTCGGTATTGAAAAGAGTGCATGTATCCAGCAGGATGTCGCCCTCTCAATACACATAGCGAAATGTGATCGCCTTGTCTCCCTTTGCCGAGAGCTCCGCCGACGTGTACGAATCGATTGCTCCTTCGTTCATCCTCTTCTCTCGCTTCTTGTTTGCCGCACTGTAGCCGGCAAGCAATATGAAGGAGGCAATAAGCCCGGCCCCAATAAACCCGAGCTCCAAGCCGTGCCCAAGCTTGTAATGAGGGGCGTCTCTCGCCCGGTAGAAGTTTGAAGCCATGGCCTACCGGAATTGTCAGTCAGCATGCTACTCGTTGTCCGACATGTGGGATAGTCTTACGCCACCGAGATTGCCAACGCCGATTTGCAATGCCATGCCTGCCGAACGCTTGAGCGATCCAGCAAGATTATTTGACAGCCATGCGATCACGCCAGGGAAGGCTGGGTAAATGGCACAGGCAGCCACGAAGACGCCGCCGTATACGACACGGGGGTTGGTAGAGCTGATGCACATCGAAAAGCCGACGACCATTATTAGCATGAGGACGATGATGAACGGACTCCGCTTCCCCACTCGGTCAGAGAAGTACGCAACCACAACGGCTAGGATGGCGGCGGTGATGTAGATGGGAACAGTCATGAGCTGCGCCTCACTACTTTCGTATCCGAGAGTTCGAATAATAGTCGGCAGAAAGAGGCTGATTCCGTAGAGAGGACAAACAATCTAGAGCTATTAGGAGACCATGGATCTGAAGGAGTGGACAGTAGGGTAGAGCCAGCACTTACGCCCCAGTAGACGAAGATGTTGACCCAAATCTGCCAATCCAGGAAGGCTTGCGCTACATATTTCATTTTAAACTCTTCAGCCTGTGCAACCTGTGCACGAGAAGGATCATGTCCTTGGTATTTGAGGCGGTAGACGACGAATGCTCGTTCTTCTTCAGTCAAGAACCGCGATGTACCGGGGTAGTCGTGCAGAACGAAGAAGGCGATGCCGGCGACCAAAACAGTGGCAATCCCTTCCAGACATGGTTAACAACGGCCATGACAATCAACTGGTTGCCAAGCGTCACTTACCCTCGAGAATAAATATCCATTGCCACCCGTGCAACCCTCCGATGCCGTCCATCTTCCCAATCGCGAACGCCAGGAGCCCGCTGAAGGCACCCGCAACGGACGCAGCACTGAAGAACATAGCCTGACGCAGCTGCATTTCATCCCGTCTGTACCAATTGGTCAGGTAGTAGGCCACGCCGGGGAAGAGGCCGGCTTCCGTGACGCCGAGAAAGATGCGTGCCGTCAACAGGCCCGTGTAATTCCTGACGATGCCCATCAAGGTCATGACAACGCCCCATGCGACCATGATGGCAGGCAGCCAAATGGATGGCCTGACCTTTTTGAGCATGAGGTTGCTCGGAACTTCGAAGGCGGCGTAGGTAAAGAAGAAGGCGGTCAGGCACCAGTTGTATTCGTCGTTGGTGAGGTTGAGGTCCTCTTGCAAGCCCTCGATCTTTGCGTTGCCGATATTCCCGCCTATGGTCGCGTGTATTAGCAAGAGCACGGGCTGAAGGTGTGGGCGGTGCACATACGGTCGAGGAAGGAGAGGAGGTACAGGAGAGCAAGCACGGGGATGAGCCGGATATCCATCTGTAGTGAGCATTAACATGCAGCCAGCGAGGATCACAAATAACCAGAAGACGAAGCCAACCCACCTTGCGAAGAATAGCCTTCTCATTCAGATGCACAAACGACGCAAGCGTGACTGGCTCTGTTGGCCTGTCGACCTGTTCAGCGTCTGGTTTCTCCTCGGACCGAGAACCAGAAGCATCGTGCTTCTCTGGGGAGTATGACTCCATCCTGGCTCACAAAGCACCGCTGGTTCTGGAGGTCACCGTCTTCGACGAACCAAGGGAAGACCAGGGGAGATGGGAAAAAATAACTGGGCGGCGAATTGGCCATCCGGCGGAGTGATGTGCTCTTTTTAGACCAAGACCCTAACCAGTAACCACCCGCATCCACCAAAAGGACAGGCTCGGGTCACGATACCAAATCCAACAGGATCAACGTCACCACGACCCAGATTGGTGGCGCTACTGCCCTCTATCCCTGTGAGCGTCACCTTTCACCCCACAAAAGCGCCCCTCCCCCGCGAACTTCCCCGCATTGCTTTCCCCGCGAGATCGCCGCCGCTAGACTCGTCCGATCGTCAGGGCTGCATGGACTGTGGACGGTTTCCTTAGCTTCTGCCGGAGCCGAACGCCACTGCCGGTGCTTGGTAGCGTCAGCGGCTTGCGGGGGATTCGGGGAGCCCTGGTCTGTCGGCCCGGCCTTCGGTCTTCATTGGCGTTTTCCGTGGCCGCTAGTGGTAGATGTCCTGCTCGGTGGTTGATGATCCGTGGTTTGCTTTGTGTTGTGATTTCGGAAGTTATTGAGGCCACAGGTTCGGCGTGCAAAGTAGAAGTTCAGAGTCGCAGTTGAGTCCCGTCGTGGGCTCCTGCCGCTTACCTATCTTAGGTACCTTAGCTCGATTAGGCTACGCCTTCTTTGGCGTGTGCAAACTCTCTTGCTTCTCTTGTGAGGCAAGTCTGCCTGGCCTGGTATGTTTCTAGCGGAAGGTGCAGCCTTGAACAACCCCGTGGGATCTATTTTTCCTTCCGAGTCTCAACACTACCTATCGTGGATGCACACATTGGGTCACGTCAATAAAAAGACCGAACACCAACCGCAAACGCTGTCACCACTGCTCATTACAGTATTGATATTATCCAATGCTTCTTCAAATCTACTCGAATACATATTTATCCAATCTCTTGCATCACGCATCATGTCGTCCACCTCGTCTGCCTCCCCTCCCTCCTCCTACTCCACTGGTGCGCACCCTTCTCTTCAACCCTCTTCTTCTCCTCAAACAGCTTCTTGCTCAGCTGCTTGTACACAAACGCATTCTGCCCATTATACCTAATACTATGATCCGAGTCCGTAAACCACGTCACCTCCAGCCTTTCCGGACTCACTCCCGCACCCATCAACAGCTCGCCCAAAACCGCCCCGTTCTGAAAATGCACATTATCATCCCCTGTGCCATGCTGCACCAGAAACCCGCCTCTAATAGCCTTAAACCCCTGCACATTCCTCACCGCCGACTTGGCATACCCCTCCCGATTCCCCTCCAACGTCTTCATATACCGTTCCGTATACATAGTATCATAGAACCTCCAATCCGCCACAGGCGCGGTCGCCAGACCCATCGAAATAATCGGATCCCCAACCTCAACAACCTTAGCCGTCAGGTACCCGCCATAGGACCATCCCCAGATGCCGATGCGGTCGGCATCGACCCAAGAGTGTTTCGCCAGCTCCTTGGCGGCCCAGATCTGGTCCTGCGCCTCGAGCTCGCCCAGGCGCGACGCCACCGTTGCCCGGAACGCGCGGCCTTTGTACCCCGTTCCGCGGTTGTCAACCGTGAAGGTGATGTACTCAAGCTCCGGGTCCGACGCGATGTAGGCGTTCCAGTTGAACGACGCCATCGACTTGCTCACCTGCTGCGCCCCCGGTCCGCCGTAAGGGGTCAGCAGTACTGGATACTTCCTGGCGGGGTCAAAGTTCGCGGGCAGGCGAAGCATGGCGTTGAGCGTGTAGCCCGAGGGGTGGGCCAGCTCGAGGTAGGTGATGTTGGGGAGGCGGTATTGCTGGAGGGCTGAGTACAGCCTGGCGTTGGAGGTAATGGTGCGGATCGAGGCGGACGGGGACGTGATGGAGTGGAGCTCCTGGTAGGGTACATCGGGTCCGTTGTAGCTGAGGATGTAGTACCCACCGCCGTACGAGAAGGAGGCGGACCAGACCGCGGGGACTTTGGGGTCGACGAGAGGAGTCTTGGCTTTGGTGATGTACGAGACCGAGTAGATGTGTCGTTCGGTGCTGTGGCCCTCGGTCGAGGTGTAGTAGACAAGCCCGCGACTCGAGTCGATCTTCAGAATGGAAACGACTTCCCACTCGCCAGATGTAAGCGCAACCTTGTGGCGGCCGTCGATGGAGAAGAGGTACAAGTGATTCCAGCCCGATTCGTCCGACATGTCGAGGTAATAACGGGTAGAGTTCTGGCCATTGCAGTTCCTGCGGGCCAGAGTGCGGTTACTTCCTGCGATGGGGCCAATGTAGCTGATGGCGAGGTTGTTGTCCAGCCACCCATCCGAACCATCCCGCTCACGGGTGACAGTGGCTGACGTGGAATTGGTGTCCACAACGACAAGCTTCTCGTGGTCCTGCACGCGGTTAAATGCCCGGTAGATGACCTTGTCATGGCTGTCGGTCACCCACGCAACCTCACCAATGATGAGATCATCAGCGGGCCATGCTGTGACGGGCACGGAAGTTGTTGTCAAATCCTTAACACTCAGAAGATTGAACGCCACAGTGGGATTGGTTGTGCCGACCTTGGGATACCGCAGCTCGAGCTCACGGGGGTAAGGTGGTGCAATCTCCTGGTTGTCCATGTAGTAGGGGATGGTGAATGTTTCGACGCCCGTTTCGTTGAAGCTGAGGAAGGCGATGTATTCGCCGTCCGGGGAGTACCACAGCGCGTAATTGCTGCCGAAAATTTCCTCCTCGTAAACCCAGTCGGGAACCGCGTTGAACATGTCCGGGCCACCGTTGCTGGTGATCTGACTGATCTTGCCTTCGTCCCAGATGAACAAATTGTTGCCTTGTACAAAGGCGACCTGTGAGGAAGAGATGGGATTCCACGTGGCATACTGGATGGTCCCATTGGAGCCCGGAACAAGCGATTGTGTCTGACCGGTCGCGACATCTTGGACGAGGTAATCCGCAAAGTACGAGTGGCGATACTGCTTCGTGTAATTGACAGCCCAGAGGATCTTGCTCTGGTCGGACGAAATCCAGTAATCCCAGTAGTCGGCCGGGATCTTGTCGGCGGCCAGGAACGTTGTCCGGTTCCCACTGACGACATTCTCGAAAATAAAGGACCCGTCCTCGTCCGTGGTGATGAAGTCGCCGTCGCTATCTGACTTCACCCATGTCACCGACGTCCTCGAGACGGACAGCTCGCCGGGGCTACCCGTGGTAACATTGTACGTCAACAACTTGGTGCCATTGCCGAGGGGCTGATGCGGGAATCGGGGAGGGTCAATGGCCGTGACAAGCGATGCGGCAGCGACACAAATCGAGAAAAGGCGCTGCATTCTGGCCATTCGCTCGTCGTGGGACGGGGAGGGAGTGGAAAGGGCAAGCTTGGTTGCACGAACCTAAGGCGATCTCAAGTTCTCAAGTTTGGGGACGCGGGTTGGTCCTCGCTTTTAGACGGATGCTGCAGACCGTGCATGATTACGATAATTGCATCGCCTGCCGGGAACGGAAACCCGGCGTGTCGCCCGAGGACGGCAGGTACTCGCGGTACAGGGTACGGACTGCGGTTGACGTGACACTGAGCCGCCTAAAATGGAAGGTCATGACTTATAAGTGGGCGGGCCAAGCCAGCGATCCTCCATTATCATCTGGGTATGTAAGGTGCCTTACTTAGCCATGGAGAACGCAATCGGCCAAGACATGCCTGTGTCCCCGACCCCGCCATTATCTAGGTAACGTTATTGGTTCCAAGTCTTGGGCATTGGGGGAGGCCCTGGGGAGACAACCATGGATTGAATGTCTGGGCATCTTTCAAGTTAGGATACGGGATACCGGTATCTGGCTAATAAACAAACGCTGATTTTGAGTCCGGCTAAGGGCAAGAACAATAGCCCGTCTCGACAGTCCATTGAGTACAGTACACCTGGTTAGGAGCTTGCAGACTTCCAGTTCGTTGATAACTTGATACACAAAAGCTCCGTCGTGGGCAACGCTTGAGGTTGGTCGCCCGGTAGAAAAGAGTGGATTGGCAACATTGCTTGCCGAAAACCTTGGCAATTCGGCCTGAAAGCCGCACAACGCATTCTGCGAGTTTGTCAATCAGTTTGCCCAACACACCTCTGCCTGGCCAGCCCTCTCCACGAGGCCGACAATTGGCTGTGCCCGCTGTGCCTGCGCGAAAATAGGACCGAACACCTGCACCGTCGGGCGGCTGAACCCTGGAAATGAACGATTGTCGGTCTGGCTTCTGCTCAGTTGGTGGTGCTTCCTCGCAGGGTTTTACGCCGAGCTCGCCAACGCAGACCTGGACGGGGACCACGGTTCGTTCCTCTGCTGGTCGACCGGCTGTGGTTCCTAGATGGTGCCGTAGGCGACAAGCTCCTCCTCAAGCTCCATGTCGGGATCGACGATAAACCGATGCACTCCTTGGAAGGAGAGAAACGTATGAGTGAGATTCCAAAGAACCAGAAACTCGACCCCCAGAGAAACAGAGCGACTGTCCCAGTCGTGCCGTGTCTGCTTCGCTGGCCAGCACCTGCAGGCCTCTGGGGTGAGCATCAGCCCCATTCTCGCACCCTCGATACTCCAATATATCTGTCCGGCTCCCAGTTCTATGTCGTTGCGAGAGTCTGGGCACTTCAGCCGCCAGGCCTATCAAAGGCAAACAAGTTGAAGCGCGGCAACCCAAGGGCAATGAGCGCAATGAGGTATGGGAGCAGCCGAGGAGGAGGCTGATGGGAGTAGCAGAAGAAGCTTTTCGAGGCGAATCGAACTGTGTGCCTTTTTGAAAGGCTAACATGGACGGTACTACTTGACCACTTGACCACAGTCAGTCACAATACCAGGGGGGGCTGAAAGTAGGGAAGTGGATTTGACTTATCTACCTAGATGGGTATTTTTGCAACACTTACGGGTTGGAACTGGCAATGCACGGCCACACTGGAACCGACTGAACTCCCTGTCGTTCGGGTGTTGCAAGGTTGGAGAGTCGGATCCGCGTTCGCAGCTTTGCAGTTCAACAGGTCCTTCACTCCCGGACGAGGGGCGGGAGCTAGCATTGTGCTGAGACAATTCTGGATGTCAGCGGGTGTAGATTGAGGCGATATGGTCAATAGGTGAAGGTGAAGTCGGTTGAGATGAATGCTCGGTCAGTCCTTAGCAATTGGTGAGGAAATGGCAAACAATTTTACTCTGATCATCTGAAGGGAGCGATCCCGTTGGTCTGTACTTCCCGATTCGGCAGGTGGGTCCACTGACCGTGTAAGTGAAGGAGGGACCGAGGGCCGAGGACTCGAGGGATCATATGACGGTGTTCGAACGGTTGGCTCCCCGGACATCAAAAGTTTCAACGAGGATGGAATGAAATATACATTATCTATACTAAGTAAACATATATCCAAGACAAACAAAACCTTATTTACTCTGCATCTAGCAGTGGCAACAATGCAGTATACTCCGCCACCCAATCATCCTCCAACCCCGGCACGAACATTCCTGCGGAAAGCAGCGCCGCTGGGTCTTTCTGCTGGGCAGCTGCGCCCGAGCCTTCCAATTCCTGACCGCCCCCGGGCTCCTCCTCAGGCGGGGTGTCGAGGGCCAAGGCGCTGGGCGAGTCTGGCACCGGCGGCAAGTCCCCCTCCGCATTCCCCTCTTCGGCCTGCGCCTGCCCGGCCTCTTCAGCGAACAGGAAGGCGCTGGGGGAGAGCACTGCGAGCAGCGGCCCGAGATCTGGCGTGGCATCCGGTGCCTGCTCGCTAGCAGCCTGAGAAGCAGGCAGAACACCGTCGTCTCTCGCCGGGGAACTCGGAACCGGCGGCGGCGGCAGATGAAGATCGGCGCTGGACGAAGCCGAAGCATCGCCGGGCTGGCCGGGGCCAGCATTTGCCGCCGCTGCCGCTGCCGCTGTTGTTGCTACCCCAATCGACGCCGCCGAGACGTCATACCCTTCGCCCCCGCAAGCACCCGACGAGCTCGCCCGCGACAGATCCACTTCCCCGCCCGACGGAACTCCATCAGGCCCAAAAGTGAAGAGATCGTCGGCCAAAATGGAGTGCGACAGGTTTGTCGCGCGTCTTGTCTGACATGACGGCCTCGCGTTGGGCGGCGAGGGAAACAGGGCACCAATCGAGGCCGGTCTCGGCGGGTTTGCCACGATCCCGCCCACAGCACGCAACGGGAGGTTGGGGTTTGGCGCGGCCGTCGTCATCATCTGGTGAAACATATTCCCAGATGAGATCGGGCCGTTGGCAACACGAGGCAAGAAATGCTGTTGCTGCTGCGGCTGCTGCGGGACGGGGAGGGGTGGGACGCCTGGAGCGGCAACTGGGAGCGGAGTGGGAGCTGGAGCACCGCCGAGGTACGCGAAGTAGGCGGAACGATAAAGATCCCACAGCGCCCGGTCGATCATATCAGGCGGCGAGTCTGGCGGCGTCGTGTTGAGTTCCCCGAGGTTACCGCCGTATGGCCAGGCGCCCATCATGCCGGCGGCGGGAAAGTCGCTAACCATGGGAGAGCACGGGAAGCCAAGCGGAGGAGGTGTTGGGTTGCCCCTGCGCATGCCCTCGGCCACCTTGTTGCTGAAGCAGAGCTGTGGCGGTGGGAAGGCAAAGGGTTCCACGCTGAGCATGAGCCCCGGGACGGAAGCCGGTGCCGGTGCCGCTGTCGTCGCCAGGTTGGGGAAAGAGCCGGGGGTTGGGTTGCCGCTCTGTACCGCGGCAGCAGAATATCCCAGACAGGCCGCGGGGTTCCGAGGTTGCTGCTGGTTCATCCTCGGGCAAGGCTGGTTTGGCGTTTTCGCAGCCTGCGGCTTCTGCACTGCACCACGTCGGCTGACCCGAGCCTGGTGCGGTCCCTGAGATGACTGGGTTCCCCGCCCCCGACCCTGCGGGATCCGGTCTTGCGGGAGACGGTTCGACGCGACTTGCATCGGTGGCATTGACATCAGACAATGCTTCAGCAGCACCTGCCGGGACTCCTCAACCGACATCAGTTTCCTGGGCGCCGGCTGTTTCTGGGCGGCCTTGGAGGCGGAGATGGTTGTGCGTTGGGAAGACATGGTGGTAGGAAAAGAGGTGGAAGAAAGCTGAGTTGGTGTTGAAGAATGTATTAAGAATGAGTGATGTATGAAGAACGAGTGATGTAAGAAGACCGAGTGAGGTATCAAAAACGAGTGATGTATCAAAAACGAGTGATGTATCGAGAACGAGTGATGCGTTTGGTGATGTGAAAGTCGAGTGTCTGGTTGCTCCTTGTGTGCTGTGCTGTGTTACAAGCCTAGAGATCGAGGAAGGCGTAATGGACGAAGTGCAAGAAGGGGATGGATTCACCGTCCTTAAATACTTAAATTCCTCCTTCTACACGCTGCAAGCTCATCAACACGCGCTTTGATATCCAGTCACCTCGATCACGAACTATTGAATACCTGGTACCTAGCAAACTCTTGTGAGCATCAAGTTCGCATTGACTGTCCCGGTCAAAGCCCTATCTAGTCCGGTTTTACAATGTATCACCACCGGCCGGCCATCCTGTCCTCCTCCGCGAAGCAGGGTGAGCTTGCCCGAGCGGCAGACCGTCGACGTGGATGGACGGGGATGTTGAGCACTCGGCCTAGCTAGCTAAGGGCTGAGTGAGGGGGATGTTGATATTTACTTTAGACTACTAAACACGACGACAAGACCATACGTTCACGCCCTGCCACCTTCGTCGTCGACGGCGTCCAGTCGAGGAAAGTGACCTCCAGAGTACTCCTAGCGTCGAGACAGCAAGGTACATCCGACTGCTGGAAGCATGCTCTGATTGCAGTCCTTGGCACATGTCGTCCTTGCAAGATGGTCTGGTACAATTGTAGTATCCGCTGGCCTAGAAGACATTGTCCGTCGTACCGTTCAAGTTTCCTGCCCTCGTGGAGCCTCCCAACACGAGCAGCGCGTCTTCCTTCGTCACGTCGAGTACTGTTGTCGTTCCCCTTTTGATGTCAGGTGTGTCTCGAGCCATGGAACTGTTGAGTGCCGCCGGCTGGCTCGCTTAGGTTAAACGGCCCGACAAGAGAATGGAATACCGCCAGTGCGTATTGTTTACTGTTTACATCAAAGAAGAGCTCTTTCAGCGGTAGGGTCTGTGGCGCTGGACTCGATGTCTGCCTTGTGGCTAATGCGAGGCTAAGAGATGGCGCACATAGTACCGTCTGATCGGTTCGTGACGATTGAACTCGTTGATTCGAGCGTTTCGACATATTGGTGGCTGGTAGCGCCTTCTGAGACTTCCGAGTCACAGCGTTGTGCCTTGACGGCTAGTACTTAGGTACTCCTTAGTAGCGGCGGCCGTGCGGATATGCCAGTGCTGGAGGGAAATGCAGTCTTCTGTGGTGAGTTCAGTATGCTCGATTTGAAGTCCGAAGTTCACCTAGGTATGCTTAATCTGATGTCCCTTGGTGCGCTGTCGGGGCGCATGTGTACTCCGATCCGTGGCGGGAAGGGGCCGTTTCTTCGAGTCGGACGCAGTTGCCCGTAGGCGCACTGCATGGCTTCCAACTTACCATTTGCTGGGCGACGATTTGGAATCAATGTCTCTATTTACTTAAACGGTAATGTAATGCCATCGATCTGGTTAGTGAATACTAATGGGCGACGCTGAATTGGAATCTGACGAGCAGAAGCACCTGAAAGCCTGGCTACCTAGGTACCTAGGTACAATACCTGCGTCGGACAGAGGTACCTAGGTACCTACAATACCAGTCTTCCTGCCACACCTACTACTAGCGTCAGCTCTAAAATGGTGCCCGCCTTGACTCTTTTGACGCTCTAGCTCATGTTCGAGAAGCTCTACCGTACCCACATGCCTGAACGCCCAGCGGACTGCGACGTCATCCCGTCTTTGGGAATTGGAGGAAACTCGGAAGCAGTCCCAGAGCGCCGGCCTCCGTGTGGATCCAACTCTGACGCCACCTCACTTTTAGAAAATTGTCAGAACACCAGGAAGAGATGCCAGAAGAGATGCTGAACGCTTTGAAGGCAAAGGCGGAGCGCTGTTCACCTGGGCCCGTGGGTGAGTAACCCTGGCTAGTCTTGAACATCACTATCATGGCGCCAGCAGCATATGCCATATGGCCTAAGGTACAGTATCTAGGGGCAGAAGAGGCATGGACAAAAATCGGGAGAACAGATTACAGGCTGTGCCTTGTTGTTATCCATTACAGTGACAGAATCCGCATCTTGTCAGACTTGCCTTAGCATTACTAGTAGTAAGTGCACCCAGCAGTAGATCCAACATCATACCTTGTCAGGCCGGAGTCGACACGAACCCCATCATACAATCCCCGCGCCCTCAAGCCGGCGCATTCGTCTCCACCCCATTATACTTCTTGCTCTCCTCCATCATGACCCACGGCGCAAAGACATTCCTCTCCCCACCAGCCTCCAAAACGCCCTTCAACTCCGGGAAATGCCTCTTCAGCACATCCTTCATCCCCGTATTCTGCAGCCAGTCAAACCCAACCCTTGTGTAAGTCCCCGGCCCAAACTCGCTGGCCCCAGCAATAAACCGATCACTCTTCAGCCTTCTCGAAGCCATAAGAAGGAAGACCCTGAACGCAGTCTCGCTGAACCCGAACCCCGGGATGACAGGCTCGGAATGAGACCCCACGAGCGCGTCGACGAGGTTGATGTCGCCGTTATAGGCCTCCTCCAGCTCCTTGGCAAGCTCCACGTTCCCGCCTGTCAGCTCCTCAAAGGTCTTGGGGACCGACATGCGCAGGAGACGTCGGAACTGGCAGTAGCGGGGTACGCCGCGCTCCCTGTCACGGAGGATATCGACTGTTCCGAGATCGCGGAGCTGCCCGTCTGGTGTTGGCAGTTCCCGTAGGAAGGAGGGGTAGTTGTTGTTTGTGATTGCGCCGGGGTAGTTGATGCCGAAGGAGTAGAAGACGTCTGGGAAAGTAACGAGGCCGGAGGCGAGCGGTTCTTGGGCTTTGGAGAAGGTCAGGGATGGGACGGGAATGGTCGAGATGTGAGATCCAGATGCGGACGAGAAGAATGCGATGCTTTCTAATCAAGGATTAGCAATGGGGAGACTAGAAGGGACAGGGAAAGGGGAGATCTACCTGGCATGAGTGAGTGCATCCTATACACAGAGACAAACTCCTCGGTCAAAGAGAACGGCGCACCGTCCTGCTCCGGCCCGCTGCCCGGAATGCCGCTGATGATTTCGCTGGTCTTGGAGATCCGCCCGAGCATCTTGGTGAGCTTCTCACCGACGATGCCCCACCAGTTGGCGCTCATGCCGATTTGTAGGGCGGGATGCGCCAGGATGGCAGGAGTCCATTCAACTGTATGGATCTTGGCCATCAGGGCGCAGTTTACAAGCCTAGCCTTGTCGAATATTTGATCTCTGAAATGAAAGCGGTTAGCGGAAGTATCAACCAGCAGAAGATGGGCTGGCTAACCCAGTCATGTCCGGGTACGCCGCCTTCAGGGCATCGCAGATAGCGTTATGCTCCAGCGCAAAGAGGGTGTGCAGCATTTCCATGCCAATCCACCTTCAACATAGTCAGTCAACAGCTTCTTCATAGGACAGCGAAGCACCTCTGACCGCACATGTACATACCAGTTATTGTTGAAGCCTGTCAGCGGGTTTCCATCCTTATCCCGGGGGAGGAAGGACACAGTCCCACGCTCGTCAAGCTCCAGCTTTCCATCGGGGAGCTTCGTTCGGAGAGCTTCGGTGGCTTTCTCGCTCGAACCATAGATCTGCGAGCCATCCCACCAAGCCGTGTTTTCATTATTGTAGCCAGGGCACTTGACGTCAGAAGGGTCCCGTACTTCGTCTGCCTTGGTCCGGAACAGCTCCATGTGTGAATGGGGCCATGGATCCCCGCCCTCTGGAAGGGGGACCTTGAACTTCTCGTTGCTCTGTGTTAGGCTACGTCAGCTTAGTGCCTTCAACGTGACACAACCGGGTCACGGGTTCCGTTGGATTGCGCGTCGCACTCACCTCGATATGGTTGAACCAGTCATGTATTTGGAATTGGATCCAGGCAGCAGCGAGCATGTTCAACGTCGTTGCCGGGATAAAACGCCCATCGCGGCGAGCCATGAACCTGTCGCTAATCATGCGAGGATTCGGAGTCCAAAGCTCTTCTTCGGTGGGCCTAGGGGTTAGGTGCCTGGGGAAATTACGACCGAATCGCATTCCACGACAGCCCATCAGGGGCTGCTCCAGTGAGTTGAACTTGCCATCCGAATGGCGGGCGCTACGGTAGCGTTCGTCTGTAAGCGGGTGGTCCCTAGCGTTTCCCTGAGCCTCGGGCGAGGCATAACCGTCGTAGAGGTTAAACTGACGGAGCTCAATGCGCAGAAAGGCAAGGTTGAACGCCCCAATGAAGCCGGGCAGCTTGTACCAAGGCACCACTCGGTTCAAAAGCTTGAAGGCACCGATGCCGAGACGCTCGGGTAAGGTGGGCGTGAAGGAGGGTGTGAGTTGCTGCTCCTCCTCTTTGGCGACCTTTTGGAGGTCATCAACCGTCGAACTGTCGTTGCTGGAAGACATCATGAGAAATGCAGTCTAAGGAGCAACCCAGTTACAGCAGCGTAAATGAACCCGGATCGAACTCGAAGCAAACAGGGGCGGGAGGAATCATGTCGGGTCCCTGCATACCTATATATCCTACCCTCCATCCCCGTAACTGCTATCGCCCCATCCGGCAACTGCTGTTGTCAACGACCAACGGCCGCCCATATGCAACTGCGCAGTTTCGAGATCTGAGTAGGTTCCGTGGACCGGGCGGTGCACCCCGAATGTGGATGCGGCATGGGTGGGATCTGATTCGAAGGCTGAGAGGAGCCTAGGTCTGTTGGTGCTGCCTTGCTTGATAAGTTGCTGTGATTGTGTCACCCCTCCATCAAGACGCGGCCACCCCGTTTTGTGGCTTTAGGGGTCACCACCCGTCCATCCATGTTGCTGACCTGCATTGGGCTGCATGGCAGCCTTGCAGGGGATACCGCTAATGCGGGCTGTGGCTGGACTGGCAACGTTTTTGGGAGCTTCCTTCTCTCGGTGAAATTGGACGCTAATTGGCTCCCAACACGATGTTTCCCAAAATCCAAGTTTGAACTTTGAACTTCGGCAAGAGCAGTGCGGGTACCTTTAGGGTTGACGATTACCTTACCTACCAACCTGAAGGTACCAGATCCGATCTGGCCACAATCACGTCGGTGAAAAGAATCCCAGAGCAAGAGTCTTATGGACTTAGGTAAGTAACATCTGAGTCCTGACCTCCCCGTATCCATCATACATTTGTGCTCTACGCTAGGGCGAGAGGCCACTAATCCAGACCCATCAAACTCGGATCTCGCGTCAGCACCAACTACCTTAGGGGATTTTCAGGTCCCATCGCCGGGAGTCAGCACGCAATGATTGGTCCCTCGGACAGAGCACTAGACACAGTGACTGACGAGAGCCTTAGTGAGCGTCATATCGCGGAGTGCAACCTGTACTAGTAACCACGCGCTGTTCGCAGCTGTCAAGTGATGTGCTGGGTGACTGTCAGGAGTGTCAGTGTCAGCAGTAGCTGGCTCGATCCTGACTCGGATGCAGCTGCTAAACGATCAGCGAGTGTGATGTGCATCGCCTTAGACAGGTGCACAGTGCACTGAGGAGAATGACATTGCAGCTTTGTTGTTGCTCGTCGCTCAGGTGCTCAACTGTTCCGCGGTAATGTCGCTTTCACGTCAATCAGACCCTGACTGCACGAACTTGAGTGGTAAGTGCCGTGACCGGAGAAAGCTAGCAGTTGATTCTTATCACCTACTGTTATCAGGCTCATGTGCAGAGTACTCTATTGATGCGGTTGTCCAGAAGTTGCTTAGCTTGAAGCTAGCATGTGGCTCAGCTTGCGACTTGAGTGGGCGACGGGAAGTTTGGGACCGAAATGAGCCGCTGCGGCAGCACCTTCAGCTCAGCTCCGTATCATCGGCCAGGTGCCTCTGAGCGACGAGAAAGTTTTGTATGAGCAATGCTTCTCATGATCTGCTCAATCTCTAAAAGATACCAACGAGCTCCCGTCAGAAAAGAAAGAGAAGAGTTCTTTTCAGACTGCATGTACAGCAATGGCCCAATGGGGAAAGATGGACTATACCGATCTCAAGATCACGGAACGTCAGATCCGGCTCATCACCATCCTGCCACCCTCGCCAACCGATCCTACAGGTCCCGTTCGTTGCACAATGACGGTCAGGAGCCAGAGCCTTCCGACGTCTGAGCAGGCTCCATCAACAACAGGACCCTTGCCTCCAAACTATATATCGTTCGACCACTGGGTCACTACGCTGCCCGAGGAAAGTCATGTCGAAGAACTCCGCAATTTACTTGCCCCAGCCCTAGAGAGCATCGACAAGAAGCAATCCAGTGTGACGACACGGGTTGTGAGTAAAGTCCTCAAAAAAGCCCTCAACCAAGAACTCGAGCTCGCCGTCACGATACCCGTGCGGACAATCATCGACATGTTGACGGGCGAGGAGAAGGTAAGGATTGTGACGTCTATGGGAGAAACTTCGAGGACCGATGGATTCAACCGTCGCGTGCCGATGTCTGAGAATCGGTTCATCCAAGCTACCGAGGATGAGGCAGGGCATGCGTTGTACTATGGAAGGATGACTCCGGCTTGGGGGGACTATGTTGGGACCCTGCCGGCAGCGGAGGTGGATCCCTTCTTTCGCCCACCGGAGACATCCACGAGAAAGGGCAAGAAGATGAAGCGACAAGCGGATGACAATTACGTTGCCATGTCGTATTGGTGGGGTCCGAAGGACGAAGAGCCAACTGCCGAGATTGTGGTGAATGGACGGA
The DNA here is from genome assembly GCF_033297395.1 of Canariomyces notabilis. NCBI lineage: Eukaryota > Fungi > Ascomycota > Sordariomycetes > Sordariales > Chaetomiaceae > Canariomyces > Canariomyces notabilis. The sequence continues at coordinate 71,879 of NW_027041848.1, forward strand.
TTGTCAAGGTGAGAGAGAATCTGGAGGCCGGGCTGAGACAGTTCCGGGAGATGGAGTACTTCCAGCAGGGGGGGAAGATTTGGATCGATTCGCTCTGTATCAACCAGCAGGACGAGGCCGAGAAACAGGATCAGGTGCAGATGATGGCCTCCATCTACCGCTGTGCCGGTAACGTCATGGTCTGGCTGGGGCCCGCTGATATTGAAAGCGGATGCTCCATCACGTTTCTCGAGAACGCAGGGGCCGATTTCCGAGCCGAGTATGTTGAGGCATTTGATGGCGCCGATCCCATAACTGCACACACCTGGCGCACTATGGCTCTCGTCCGCATGGAGACAAGCTACAACCGATTCAGCGATGAGCTAAGGACTGAGCCAACAAGGCTGCTAGACCCACGTCAGGAATTGCTGGATGATGTCGCCTTCGCCTTCCATAGCTTCTTTGCCCGCCCCTACTGGCGGCGGCTGTGGATCATTCAAGAGCTTTGTATGGGCCGCGGCGGCATGCCCATCGTCTGCGGGGACCGGGTTACCCAGTGGCGGTACATCCGCGATGGCGTGCTGAAGTTTATGTCCATCTTGGACATTCTCGATGAGAGAAGAAGGGGGTCCTCGAGTCTCGATAAGAGGGCTTCTCTGCAAGAATCACTAAGCCACGTTGCGCAGATCGCTCAGCTCGAAATCATGGGCCACAGACGCAAAATCCAGCATGTCGACGACAACAGGCTGCCCCTGATTGCTCCGACTTGGCTTGAACACGGACCGCTGCTTGGCAGCGCTCTTCGAAGAGCCGTGGTCCTCGCGTCGCGGACAGACTGCTCAAGATCACACGACCGCATCTACGGCATGCTCAGCATCCCCGCAATTCCCGATCTCGGTATCAAGGTCGACTACACCAAACCCCTCGCCGACGTTTTCACCGAGTTCAGCGCCGCGTGCGTCAAACATGGTAGTCTTGACTTCTTCGCCATTTTGGATGGCGGGCGTATGTCTCTGACAGATGAACACGGCAATCCTCAGGATCCCGACAAACCATCCTGGGTCCCGGACTATGGCGCCAAGCCGGAGAGGCGCATCGGTATTCTTGACGGCGTGTGGCATGCCGGGGGATATGTGCCGGTCAGCTTTGCCCAGCCTGTTGTTGGCCCGCAGAACTTCCTATGCTGCCAGGGCAAGGTAGTTGACACGGTGGATGGCACTGGGGCTATATCGCAGGCAGATGTAGAGTCCGGAGCCATGATTTTCAAGCCGGAGGATGACTTACTTTCACTTCAACAGCCCACCGTACCCGACTCGGAATCAGAAAATCAGAATCCGCAACTGAGGGGAGAAGCTGTCATCTACAACGTCCTAGTCGGGGGTTGTGACAGGAACGGAATGGAAGCTCCGGCCTCGTTCAAGTGTTTGTACACAGCGTTCCCGCCTGAAGAGCCATTCAAATGCTCTGCTTTCTACCGCAATTGGCAGTTCCTCAATTCGACCGCGGACCTGATGGTGCACGGGAAACCCCTATCGTCATACTTTGGTCATATGGCGGCTCCCGTCTCTGACACAACAGAGCCAGACAGCGCGTCCACGCCTGCCTACACCATGAGCGGCGCGTCTGAGACGGCTGCCGCCCGCCAGGCAATGGAAATGCGAACCAAAATGCGACGCTTGATAGTTACAAAGGCGGGATATCTTGGGCTCGCGCCTGTGCAGACCAGGCCCGGGGATGTCGTGATTGACATTGTGGGCCATCCCACACCGCTGATTGCCCGCAAGGACGGAACCATGGATGGCCAGGACTTTTGGTATCTGATTGGCGAGGCGTACATCGCAGGGCTGATGGGGGCTGAGAAGATGCCGCTGTCGACGAAACATTGGCATCAGAAGGAGACGAGGCGAGCCATGGCCGAAATGGATATCATTATCTTTGTATGACACTTGCTGGTTGATAGATATCATGGATCCCTCGCTCGAAACGGATATCATTCTCTTCGTATGACACTTGCTGGTTAACAGATATCATGGATCCCTTGGATGCCTTCTAGCGTAGCCTTGGTTGGGCAATGGCGAGCCTGAAGTAGACAGCCGAAGAGGCTGATGCAGGTATAAACAGCTTTCTACGACGGATCGGACGGGGTGCCTTAGAAAGAGGCTGACATGACTGTACTACTTGACCACTTGACCACAGTCAGTCACAGTACCCAGGGGAGCTAAACGTAGGGAAGTGGATTCGACTTATATACTACCTCGATAGTTTTCTGGAGCACCCAACTGGTCGAGATTGGTAATACATAAACACACTGATGGGACTGACTGATCTTCGGTCCGGCTAGGAGCTTCATATTGGACAATTCCCATCGCGCCTCAATTCTTCCCTGCCTCAATAGTAGTATTTATCCCCTTCCCGGTTGTTGGAACTTTCCCCTACTGGCCGTGGAATATTAGTATGCTTGCGCATACAAAGCATCTGGCTGTCCTTGTCCTTCCTGGTATCTTTATCATCGTCGGCGGCCTTCTCGCCCGACAAGGGAGCAGTAAACAAAGTTGGAAGCCAGTCGCTTTCCTTTCGGCCCCTGATTCCATTCGGACCCCGTCAGCTGGTGGCAACTAAAGCGGTTGATCCAGGTTAAAGCGAACGCACCTTTGTTGCACTCTGTGAGGGTTCGTAGGTTGTGGTGATACGCTCCCGGCCGGGGAAGCAAGCGGTCTGGTTGCGTTATCTCAGGTAGTCGTGTTCATGTTCGCCGCCGTCGTCGTGAGGGTAAAACCAGCCCTGGTACGCTGGCACGGCTACCTGTACGCAGGTACGCCAGAGGGAGCTCAACATGGTCTGAGCTAGATCACTGATTGAGGGATATAAAAGAATAAGTCTCAGTGCTAGATCTGGCTTTCTGTTCATAGAACGTGAAAGAAAGAGACTTTTGTGTATGGAGACCTACCAGCACCTAGAAGGCACAGAAAGATGGTGAATCCGACCCTCCTGTGAGCGGACTTTTTGTCAGCTTTTTGACTAGCTAGCCAACTGAAGGTGGTGAGTCCAACTACGTCGGACAGGTTGCATCTCGACGAACCCCAGGCATATTGACGGCGAGAAACGAAGGTAGTAATGATGGAAAGAGAAACGTACATTATTGCAGGCGCCTTTCTGTTTCTTTTCGGGCTTGGGTTAACGTAAGATGCGTGAGCGAGTTTCTCGACATGCCTGGGCTACTCGATCAAAGCGGGTAGGTCCTTGGAACGGGTCATGGTAAGAAGTGCTTCGCCCCTGAATAGGTAAACAACAACACTTGAACACACCCTAAAATTTGAACATTCGTATCACCACCCAGACTCAAGAACGATGAATCATGCCGTAGATTCAATGTGTACAATCCCGACCGCCAGATCATGTCTCAAGCACCTGGACGATTCTTTCCTGGTGTTCCAGGTGCTGAGAACGCGGCCGAGGGGATGAGTCGCATGTAATGGGGCCGCCTTGCGGTACCCTTCCTGCCTAGTATCTCAATGCTAGTCGCGATCTGATCTTTGTCGTGGTGTCCGCATCGTGCCTCTCGTGATGTATGGCACTCCGTGTCATTGGCCGACGGGCTCATGGTGAAGGGAGTTCCCGCCCGACGCCGTCGACGACTAAGGCAGTCAGAAGCTTCCGGCGTCGATAGCTTCACAACAAACCCAAAAGCTTTTTCTCCCCCTCGGCTTTCCTCCTCTTCCCTGTTCCTCGCTCAGCAAGAAAGGATTTTATCTACTCCTCGTCCAGGACTCGGAATCTTAGCTCTCCTTCACTCAGCCTGAAGCAATTATCTTCGCTCCTCGACGTTGTGCTCGCTACTTTCTTCTTCGGTTAGCCAGGGACGGCCCTATCTAGCCGTCGTTCAGTCGTTCCACGCTCTCTTCTTCAATCCTTCTGAGCCGACCCTCAGCTTTCGTTCCCTCTTCTTACTCCGACAGAGGAAACCGTCTCTGTCCTGGCATCTAGTTCCAATTCTCGTTCCCTTTACCCATCTTGTCGATCTCGAGGCAGTCTTCGCTGCGATAAGCTCTCTTTCTCTCAAAGGAGAGTCAGCCAAGGGGATAACAGTACCAAGAAATCTATCGGTAGGTTGAGTCAAGTCCCAGTTCTATCCCCGAAATCACTTTTTTTCTGTCCGTTATCGATCAACAGCGATCTCGACAGTTCCTGAGCACGTATCAACGACATGGCTCAAGCGAACATTCCTCTGCCTTCACCCTTGATCTCCTTGCCGTCCGAGGTCTTGGACGAAATCATCCAAGCGCTGGTCAACGCCAACGATGGCAGAGCGGGCTTGGCCAGCTTGGCCCGTACTTGCCGTTACATGCATAACCGGCTCACGCCAGTCCTCTACGGTAAAATCGAGGACCCCAGAATACACAGTGTAGTGGGCGACGAGGTGGTCGTGTCCAACAGGCCTAGGCTGAACTACCTCGCGCTCGCCCACACGATTGCGCTTAGCCGTCGTCTACGCCAACATATCACGGTGCTGAAGTTCGGCAATGCTCACCTGAGCCCCGAAGTGCTCATAAATGCACCACAGGGCCCGGGTCGGGATGCCATGCTTTTGTTCATTCAACACCGCTTACGTCTGAATATCTTGAACCCGGACGAGGATCTCTCCTCCCCGATTCCGGCTCTTGCCCTCTGCGCCGTGGCCGTCAACCTTGGACGGCTGGTCCTGACCAGCACCAGCCATCGAAGCTGGATTGGCACCGATTTTCTGCTAATCCGTGACGCTGACGCCCCGGGTGGAACAAGATGGAGGCCCTCCATTTTACTGAATAACCTCCGGGACCTAGAAGTCCCTTACGAACCCCATCCATAAGAGCAACATTACCCCTGGGGCTCGCGCCAGGTCAATATCAAGATACTAGACGGACTACTTCGAGCCTCCCCCATCCTGGAGACTCTGAGCATTGAACGGCCTTCCAGCGGCGCCGAGCTCACGACGCAGCTTCACAATCTTACCTCCGTCAAGCTGACCACTGCCTGGATCAGCGAGCGGGGTCTGATCAAGCTCCTCCGCGCTGCCCGCCATCTCAACCGCTTTGAATACTCCATCAATCCCCACGGCGAAACCCACATCATGCCCGTCTCCCCCAGGGGTATTCTCCGCGCCCTCGCCCCCGCGTCTCAGACCTTGCAGAGGCTATACATAGCCAGCTACATCCAGCCAAACCTGATTCCCGCAAACCATGAGTACCCCCTAATTGAAACCCTCGCCGGCTTCCCAGCCCTCCGCGAAGTGGCCCTCGATTACCGTTGTGTCGACCGAGATTACAACGGCGGTCCGGCAATGGTTCTGCTGTTCGTTGGATGCCCGCTCATTGAGCGGATATATCTCTTTGATATCGAGCACATGCTGCCATGGGAGTTCCAGGGTTTTGTAACCAGGGTCAAGCAGACCCACTGGCTGCATTTGAAGACAGTCAAGTTGATGGGAGACTACGTGAGCGACTTCCAGCTCTACTTCGGCTCGTCACTCGAGTTCATGCAGGCCCATGAGGAGATGGAACGGACGATGTATGTGAAGGTGATTATTCTGCACGAACGGGATGAGCGCTATGTCGGTCCTGGCATTGAGGATTAGGAGGAGTGGTAGGATGATGAAGCTAAGCGGGTTCGAGGGGTTGAGTTCAAGGTCTGGACTTGCTCAAACTTAGGGATTGGGTCCAGTCATGATCAAAACTTGACGGATCGGAGAGTCTGGAGCGGGGAAGGCCAACCTAGTAATATAGAAGACCAAAGATTCCTGAAGCAAGACTGCGGCCACTCGCCCGCCTTTACACAGGTCATGAGGAACCGGTGCAACTGGTTTGTTATGTACATGAACATGTTTAACAGGTAGATATAGGCCTCAAATGCACCCCAAAAAGCATCATATTACCTCGGACTCCGACCAAATATCAGCCAACGCCTACGAGTCGCAACCTTTCCGTTTACCTCTGGTACCTGCGCCGACGGCGGCCTTCCCTGACTTGCTTTGTGCGCCAATTTTCGTCTACGCCACTCGAGTTGACGGTCTAACTCAATCTTCTGCGCCACTTCCCTCTGAGACTTGGATAGCTGGGCGATTCGTTGCTGGATCTTGTTCTGGCGAGCACCCTCCTTTATTATCATCTCTGCGCTAAAGGCATTCGGGAATTCAACTACCAGAAGCATCGTTAGCTCTACATCCCGCGTTCTTGGCCCAGCCTCTTTCGGTCGAAGGAAGTGTAGGTCGCTCTTACGGTCTCTCAAGGCCTCTTCCACCAAATCACTCAGGGGTACGTCCAGCTTTCGGAGAATTGCGACTCCAAAAGCGCTCAGGGTCAGGCTGCGCAGCGGATCACCATCGATGACAAGCATCTCTTGGTGCAGCCGAAAGACATCAAACCTCTCGACAAAGTCGTTGCTGAAGAGTATGTCGACGGGCAGTCCCTCGAGGACGAGAAAGTCGCACCGTACCGAGGTGGTATGAGACGCGAATTCCCACGTCGCTTTTGCTATTCCAGATGTGGTAGCAACTGACCCATCGAGGAACTCGAGCTCATATTGAGAGCCTGGTGATGAATCCACTTTGATCCCGTGCCTCCGCGCATATGCTGCCGACATCAAGCAGCATTCAGAACCAGAATCGGGGATTGCGGTCGCGGCAACACCATTCAGGTAGCCGTGTAGAGAGCAGCTCTCTGTGTTCTCGGAACCAAAGAAGTTGACGGCAAGTCGTCTCGACTGGAAGCGACCGGAAAGGATCCTCTTGATCCGATGTTGGAATCTCGTAAGGGTTCCGGTGAGGCGGAGGAAGGGATCGCCGAGGACTAGTGGGTGAGAACATTTACGTAGAACGGCGGAAGTGATGTTCCGCGATGCGGACTCGCCGTCAAACTTCCAGCTCAGCTCGACCGTGCCCTCCAATGCTGCCTTTCTCCCGCTGGCGAGAGTGAGTGTGCCTCTCTACCTCTGGTTTTGGCGTGAGACCGAGGGATCGAACAGTATCAAACGAGACTATGTTGACCCTGGTTCCCGTGTCCGCGAAGGCCTCAAGATGCTTTCCATTTGCTTCACCACTGATGAAACCGAGTTTGGACGGGCCATTGAAGGAAGGAAAAATCGTGTTGCTCCCTGCGGGGGCCGGCAGCCTCGAGAAGTACTTGGAGCATGCTGAATGCCGGGGCCTCGCCATGTTGCTGTGGGCCTAGGCGGGCCACTGTCGTGGGTTCCACCTTCTGCGTTGACGTCGGCATCTTGTCCACAAATGGCAGAAGGGTGTCCTCTGGCTTCACATCCGCGTGGCGCCCACTACCGCCGCGCTGGAATTGACCGCGAATTTTGATGAAATTCTCTATCAGCGAAGCTCCCAGTGACAGGATATCCACGCCATCGCCGCCCGGGCGAGCCTGGAGGTACCGGATTTGATCGCCAAGCATTCTGAGTTATGTTCAACCCTCTTTAGGCAATCATCTAGTGCACCTCACGGCTAGAAAGATCAGAATAAAATTCAGGGCCGAAGCCACCAAGATGGCTTCGATGTTATCACTTATCAGTATAGAGATAGAATAGAAAATGTGTTTTGAATCGACAAAGACGAGGTGGATGGCAAGGGAGTACCCGGCACCGACATGCTTCGGGTCTGGAGTCTGGACCACAGGTGAAGAAGCAAGGAGGTGAAAGATTCAAATGCGCGACCTGAACATTGAACAACGGGAATCCGTGACTGAAGCACGCTTGGAACACCTGCTTTTAAGTGGCTGAGGTGACCAGCAATGTACAAGTACATGCAGTACTACGGAGTCAGCCGGCAGCGCCTCGGGTGGTGGCTGTGCACTCAGGACACATTATTAGAGGTCGTCCGCCACCCGGGAAGCCTTGGCCGCGGGCTCCCGTCGTCCACTTGTCGGTCGCCCGTCAACTGGATACCACAGATCACTCCGCGGGCGATGAATGGCCCCATTTTCCCTCTAGGTAGCGCCAGGCTGGCCACTGCAGTGGGCCAGATTGACCGTCTTCAATATTGAGCTGCCCTTCGTTCGTTGATCGATTCAACCACTTCTGTTCTGAATACCGCTGCAACTGTGGATACGTGGCTGTTGGACTTCCAACAAGATCAGGCAAATAACTAAATACTTAGCGATCCGACGTCGGCCTGCGTCAAGGTTGCTCGATACTTACTGCTAACTGAAGCAACTATGGGGATCCAGAAGCAGCCACTGCTAGCCATGGATTCGACATGAGCACAGTCGAGGGGTTCTCGTCCATAGCGCAGTGCTTTGCGTCTGATATGGACAACGAAACTCTCATCTTCAGGAAGTTCGACGAGCTTGGCATACACAATCTGCTATACTTACAATGCGAGATGATGGAGCTTGAAGCCCGGCTCAAAGACCTTGATCGAGACGCCGCTAAGGATCCGTCGCTGTCGGGCGTGTTCCGGTGGTGGGAGGCGCTCGTGAAGGAGGTAGCGAGGGGCAAGGATTGTCGTCCGGAAGTAAAGCAGAGAATGGACCTAATTCACGATTTACGGAGAGTGACGAAAAAAGAGTATCGTGAGTTGAGCACGCGCTAGTGAGAATACATGTATGATTAACCAACGATCTAGATGAAGCACTGGTGCTACAGAGTCAGGTAGCGAGCCTTAGACGCCCAGAGAAAAGGGTTCTAGATGTTTGCCGATATATGATGACGCATCACTTCGGCGACGGGAGCGTCTTCAACAAACTTGATGGAAAAGCGGCCGGCTTCCTCGATGACGAAAAGGACTTAGTGACCCTAAAACCTGCGGCGGAGACGGATGCTCTCTCGCAGTTCCTGAGACAGCATTGGGTGCAGAGTGTACCTAAAGCAGCCGAAAGTTTCCCGTGTGAGCACCGCTGAAGTTGACAAACCGTGTCTAGAAGAGGGCATTTCAAAAGAAGCCTGAAGCGGTTGGACGCTTCGAAGAGCGTATTATTGCCAAGGCCGTCAATGCCACCACCATTCTTGTCGCAGCAGTGTTCCTAATCGGCTCCATGATTGGCTTTTATTTCGTAAAGCACGAAGTGACAAAGTTAGTCATGATAGCTGTTTTCACTATCGCCTTCGCAACCAGCATCGGCCTGATCACGACGGCCCGACGGGTTGAGATCTTTGCATCAACAGCAGCGTGAGTGTCCCTGATGGCTACATACTAATACATGCAGCACAGCTGGCATTTGCAAGTCTAACTAGATTCAGGTACGCGGCGGTGCTCGTGGTGTTTGTGAGCAGTGACTTAGCAAGGTCGGCGAGTTCAACGTGTGAGGCGTGCATACGACCTACTGGTCCGGTGGGTTGAAGGTGAATTAGGAACTACTCGCCCCGACAACTCAGCGGCAAATCTACGTCTGGAAGATTAAGAGGAGACGCCGGCTCCAATGTGCCAAGGCCTAAGCGGCTGCATGATAGCTGACGAGGAGCCAAGAGCCATTCCACAGGGGGAAGATTCCAACCCGTACTCCAGTTGTGGGATCTGGTCATCCACTGAGCATCGGGACTCGACCAATGGCAAATTCCTCGCTCAACGACCGCCGCGCCAGCCTTAGTACTTCATGGAGGGAAGGCGATTTGATCGAATGGGCTGGCACGGCGCTCTGAAGTTTGGGGATAAAGGTTCATACCTTCGAGCCTCTGATGGACGGGGACGCCAAGTTGAAAAGCAGGACTGGGACGGCTATTATGCAGCCTTAATGGACGGGTAAACGGTTCCGTGCAAGTCTCGCACAACCGCCTTTAAGATACTTGTTCAGAGCTGTAGCAACACAGTCCAGGAGATCGTGCCAGTGGTCTTACCTATCTCCCATGCAACCATCTTCCCACGGTTTAGGCATATGTAGTCGCCCCAAGTGAGTCTTGCGACATTGTTGTAGATCTCGTGCTTCGGCGTGGCGGCCATGAATTCGAACTGATCGCCCCAGGCTTCGGAGCGCTCGGAGCTGTACAGTACATAGGTACCTTACCTGGTATTTTGTGATACCTCCAGTCGCAGAAGTGGACACCAGTCACTACTTTTTAGGATTCTGGACCACAAGCCTCAGAGCAATCCGTTCATTTCGTGTATGTGTTCTCCACCAGTTCGATGGCTTTCTTGACCATCTCGCGATCCATCCGGAAAGTCATCTTCTCCAAAACAGCATCGTAGCTGTAGAACTCAGCTGCGAATCTCTCACCCTCTAGCGTGTCCTTCTGTGGAACATCCGCGTTCACTGCGGCCACAAACCACCAGATGAGCTTGACTTGGTTTTCACCGAGCCGGCGAATTTGCAGGGTGAAGGGCTCGCAAATGTTTGTGTAGAAGCGAGGCCGGTCGTCTAGCTGCTCCGTTTCCACTGCCGGCGGCGCTCGAGTGTACATATTGACGGGGAGAAGGCGGCAGGTGTGTCCCGTTTCCTCCATGACTTCAAGCACGGCCGTTGCTTGGCGAGTCTCTCCGCAGTTGCGCCGTCCTTTGGCCAGGACATACTCATCGCTCTTGAGGAGGTGGAGGACACAGTCCTCCCGCGACGAGAGACGGAGGAGGACCGCGCCGACGCTCTCGACGAATTCCTCGGACGTGTATTGCTCTGAGCGAAACCGAGATTCGGCCATCATGGGCGCAGTCATGCTTCTCCGTCAACATGATTTCAAGGACAGGGTGCCTACAGCCTACCCAAGTAGGTAGATTTGGGCTGGAGAAGAACATGGGGTGGCTTGCTTACGGTGCTGGTGAGAAAGGATGGGCTCTGGAGGGAGAGCGCGCCCCAAGCGCTGCCCGTATTTATTGAAGTAGAAAGGTTCCAGGTTTTTTCCTGGCGAAGTTGGGCAGGCAGTCAGCGCTTCTCGGCCCGGCACCTTCCAGAGAACCAACACCCCAAGGCATGTACTGTGCCGCATCCCCCGGCCGGATATCGTTGTCTAAGTGGACCCACCTCTTACCCAAAAGGGGATCATCAGGGCAGGACTGTTGTCAAATATCTGTTTCACCAACAGGTTAAAGAACAAGAAATAGTGATGTAGCTCGTTTTATGAGGTAAGGAGCCGTACTATGTCAGATCGATATTGACAGGTTGTACGTTCGTACTTGGGCAACATCTCGTCGCAATCAAGTCGTTTGCAGGTTACCCCAGGGTTAGGGTATGCTACCCCTGGGGCCCGGGGAGACACCCACGGGCTACGGATGCGCATCATGAACATCGACTCCAGCGATTCCGTCGAGGACGTCATGAACGACGACAACGTGGGTGGGGAACTGATCGAGGTGAAGAATCACTCGCTATTCTCACGCGCGCAGGTCTTTGACACGTCGTTCGGGAAGTTTGAGTGGCGCCACGGCGCAAGGGAGGAGCAAGCGGTTTGCAAGACTCTCACCTCGTCATGGAGCGCATCGACCGCGTCTCATTACCCGGCGCTGGCCGCGGGCAGAGCAAGAGCGGCTCGTGCGTCGCGCAGCTCGTTCGCAACAACCAGTTTCGCACCCCCAGGACCAAAAGTACTCGGGCGGCAACAGGGGCCGCTTGCTCATCGATCTGCGCTTGTGGAACGGGGACAAGCACGCCAGGCTCCAGCGGGTCGAGGCGTTCGTTGTGGCGATTTGTCAGATTGGTGATTCTGAAGAAAGAGGCAGATTTTTCGTTGATAAGCATCTCGCCCTGGTGGTCTGAATGTGACAGACGTGGTGAATGGTGCGTGCAATGGCTCATGTTTGGCATGAGACTGACATGTAGAAATTTGGCTGGGGGCCCAGATCCGGTTTTCAGGAAAGAGCAGGCTTGCGGTACCGGGTACAGTCGGTACCAAATGAACGTCCGCGATAGAAGGACCATCAGCCAACAGGACAGGAAACATGGTGTGTTATTGCCGCCTTGCACTAATATCTCAAAAGCTGAGGTGACAACATTGCAATCCGATGCGAATTACAGAGGTGAAGAGCTGCTGCGGTGCTCATTCCTGTTCAACTCTCCTAGGACCTAAAGTTACAACAAGCTTGTCCCTTAAAACCGACGACATGCCCCGCAGCAGGCACTAGGTACCAACTTTATGTAAGACCTAGGTATGTACCCACAGTAAGTTCGGCTGAAGCGTTCCTCCGACTGGCCGACCTAGCACGCTATCTGCATCAGCAGCTTTCGTTAGCTGCAGATACTGTAGAAGTACTGTACTGTACCTCCGTAGATAACGATAAGTTAGTGCCTATAAGCTCAGCTCAAGGTACCTAGGTTTGTGCCCGATCATGGAATGACAGCCTGTGTAGTCAATGCTAACCACAGGATGGCAGTTCTTGAGCGCGATGATTTCATCCTGGCTCTGCAGATTAGGAGTGTTAGTGGATTAACTTGTTGATTGATATGTCTCTTCGACGAGTCTTTCGAACTGTATGTCATACGTGCTTTTATCGTTCGCGGCATGTCTCGGGTATGCCATGTGGTGCGAAGTCCACTAATTGGCCCCTGAAGCTTTTTCCCGATGCCCCTCCTAGCCCTCCACTTGCCCTCGCACTGCCAGGCCAGGCAGGACCACCCTGGTCAATCTGCCAGAAATGGCATCAACCTCGAGACATGAAATCCGGTTCTGTCTGCACAAACAAAAACCAGGAAAGCTGGTCTCTGCAGGGCAGGTTAATCTACGGACTGTAACCCTCTTGCGCAATTGTACCTCGCCTTGCTGGACTCCAATTCTTCCCAGGTGCAATCGAGGCCCAACTCAGTCGATGAACTCTAGCGCTGTTCGAAAGAGTCGATTTTCCCAATCGACCAGCTGAAACTTGGCCTTGCTGTCGATTCCCAGTCCTCTCGACACTTCCAATCCCGGTCCCCTGTCACACCAGACTCCTCGAGCAGAAGACCGGCCTTCCCTCCTCCTCCGTCGCCTCGACCGCCGGGATGCCTACTTGTCGATAACATCTTCTGTATCGTCCAACCTCGGTTGTGTCTGGATCCTTAAAGTCGATTCCCCACTCCAAATCCACCCGTTGTCGATCGCATCGTGGAGTTGTCGGCTTATGATCTCGCGAGCTGGGTCGTTGCGGGGGATTGAGTTCTCGGTTTCCTTTGTCTCGACATAAGTCATTGTTTCTGGATCAAGACGGCATCGGGCGACATGAGTGCAAGGCCGAATCAGAGGAACATCAAGTGGGTGGAGGTACGTTTGTAATGTGGCTTTGTTGATCCTTCTGCGCTCCTTGGGGACCCGCCAGAAGGCGGCGCCACTGCCATCACGGATGCAGGATTCATCGGCTCGGTCCGCGACCTGCCTCTTACCGAAGAAATGCTGACGCGACGTGTTCCTCATTCTTAGGGTCTCCGCGGCATCACGTCGATCCTGGTTATCTGCACCCACGTCACGCGAGCGTTCGATTTCGCCTTGTTCTGGCCTGCCGATGAGATACACAAGCCGCCTAGATTACTACAGCTCCCGTACCTGCGGATACCATATCAGGGCCGCATTGGCGTGCCTATCTTCGCCTTCCTGACCGGCTTTGTGTGCGCCTACAAGCCCCTGAAGCTTGCCTACCAACACGGCAATGCTCCCGCCTCGCTCAAAGCCGTTGCGCGAAGCGCATTTCGTCGGCCGCCACGGCTCATCCTACCCGCCATGATCGCGACCCTAATAAGCTTCGTGCTGTCGTGCTTGGGGGCATACAAGGCGGCGAACCGCTGCGATAGTTTCTGGGTTCGATTCGACGCGCCCGCTCCTCTCCCGTTCCGCGAGAACCTCAAGCGGCTGTTCAGCACGTCCCTGACGACATGGACAAACACCGAGAACATCTACGACAGACATCAGTGGGCTATGCGTCCGCTGCTGATTGGGGCTTTCCAGGTGTACATTGTGCTCGCCGCCACGATTGGGATGCGCTTCAAATACAGGATATTGGTCCATGTCCTGCTGATCCTGTACTGGTTGATCAATGTCAATCCCATGACCGGTACGTCTTTGCCGCCTGCTGCACGTGCTGCAACGCCGCACATGCACGGCATTCGACCGTAGAACTGACGGATATGCATGACAGAAACGTTTGGTGCCATGCTTGCACTCGGTACCCTGCTTGCCGAGCTGGCACAGCACCGGCCGACGCAGAACTTCATCTCATCGCACCAACGCGTGCTCACCTTCATTGTCGCCCCTATTCTTCTCCTAGTCGGCGGCTACATTGGCTCGTATCCGCACGAGCATGAAGACTGGGCCTCCTGGTCCCTCAGCCTCCACCGGTTTCTTGTCAACCCAGACGGGGACGAGATCAGGGGCAGCTTTTTAGTGCCGAAGGGAGCTGATGCTCCCCGTCGGACATCGGCATACTTCATCATGTGTACCGCCGTCTCCATCTTTATCTCGCCGCTTCTCCAGAAACTCCTTTCCCACCGCCTCTTAATCTGGCTAGGACACCACTCCTTTGCCGTCTATCTCGTACATGGCACAATCCTGCGAACTGTGGGCATCTGGATCGTGTATGGCATCACCGGCGAACCCTGGCAAGAGGCTGGCAAGAATGAGGACGGGTCGAAAAAGGAGCAGGAGTGGCTGCATCCAAAGTCGCGATCACACAAGATGGCCGCTATCCTGGTCTTTACGATCCTGACCTATATCGCAGCGTGGGCATGGATGAAATACGTCGATGCGGCTTGCGCCAGGGCCACGCAATGGCTAGAAAGCAGGGTCTTTGATGAGGAGGACGGCGAGAGCAAAGACGACATCGCAGAGAAGGGATACGGACATATTAACGGCAATGGGAGACTGCCGCGGCCTCATGAGGCAGGGAGCTAGCCTCGACTGCGATTCCTGGCACAGGTGATTGGACTATACAGCATTTTAGTACGGGGCTTGGATGGATACTTGGGTCAGAGGGGCATATACAGTATTCGGTTCATCACCAGTCATTACTTGCGAGTTTCTATCTCGGCACACGAATACCCAGGGTCGGAGCATATCTTAGCGGGAGCTATGAGGAACAAGAGGAAGAGGCGTGTAACCGCTCAGTCGAGCAAGTCAGGAGTCAGGCGGAGGGCTCATTTGGTCATCCGGTCAGTTGCCGTACAAACCAAGTTGGTTCTGAGCACGTCTTGAGCACGTCTCCCGGCCGGCAAGGACGGAAGTTGCCGCCACATGGAAACAATTGGGCCTGATGGCCGTCAGAATATGCATACAGGTATGAACTATCTGTCTCGCATCTACCAGAGCTTTTGATTGCTGGCGCAGATTGTTTCTGGTCCTATACTGGGTCGTCCGATTATGGCACCTCATCATAGCTGTGAGAAGCAGGTGGTACGTCTTCCGGTTAATTCGATTTTGAGGGAACAACGGGAATGTTGGTGCTTTCAGGTTCGTGCGGCAACATGAACACTTGCTAGGCTCTTTGTAGGCCCTTGGATTCTGCCCCTACTGTCTACACATGACTGCTCAGCCGATGCCTTCGGCTTATTGGACGCATGAACGACCCTGGCCACATGGAGTACAATCTTGGATGCATTGTCGCCTGCGGACACAGTCAGTCACCTTGGAGTTTCCCACGAGCTCAACACCACCGACATGCAGATACTGCAGAAACAGATAGCCGGTTTACTATCATGGCCATCTGTGCCTGAACTATTCATCCTACATTTGACCTGTTAACAGAATGAGCCCTCTGTGCAACCGGATAGTAAGCAGGAGACAACATGAACTGGACGAATCGTCAGGTACTCGTACAATGCCTTTGATGCCGTCTTCTTGGCCTTCCGCAAGGTCATCACAATCCCTGATTTAAGGACCAACATAGGACCCTTGTGCCCCTTGTGACTTTTTTCTCATTCTCTTCACATTTTGGCTACCAACCGCTCAGCAACTTCTGGCAACAAGCTAACACTTCTTTGACCATTGAGATAACCAACTGGGAGAGACGCAGCGCGAAGCCTGACCCACTCAGCGGTAAGTTAGGACCAAAACCAGCTTCCTCAAAAGGTAGGTTGTGGAGGCACAAGCCCATTGTTAATCTGAGGCTAATGTCTCCTGCTATGGCCGCCCAGTTTTGGCACTCTCTTCCCGGAGGGGAAGCCGACTCGGAAGCGGTGCCACTTCGCTGGGCCTTCTTCCCCAAAGGTCCGAACCCTGATTTCAGCCATCTCCATCATATCAACTTTGTGGCTGAGTACGAGAGCGATGAGGAGGAGCAAGAGGAATCCGATGACGATTCGGTTATAATATTCACAGAAACGCCCCCTGATGCGGACTGCATGGCAGCCTTCCCTACGGAGGAAGTCATCCAGTACACCTCTGACGAGGTAAGCTACGCCTCCTCATACTCTTTCCCCCAGACCCCCTTCCAGTTGGATTACTCATTCTGGCCTAACGTTAGGCACTACCTTAAATCCAGCTTTTCGAAACCGAGAGTCTCTGATCCGATGTGCACGCTGTGCAGGCAGCGCATGCACATCCCACACCTATCCCCCTACCTCAACAAAGGGGGTAGCAATGTTGCCGACCCCAATCTGCAAGCAGTAGTACTGCCCTGCGGGCACATCTACCATTCTGACTGCTTCGACAAGCTGGACCACTCGTACGAGGAGCGCAGCCGATACACAATGTGCCCGACCTGAAACTTGCAGATGAGGTACACCCACCCCAACGTCTGCACGCATCGGCTGCAAGCACTCAATCTCGGCGACGACTCCAACCCAGCGCCAGTGCCGCTTACCATCCCTGAGGGCGGCGCCATGCCATTTGGCTGCCCGACCTGCCGGGTTGGGCTGGCTAACCATTATCTGCAGCAAATTCAATGCGTCCTTGTCGAACCGACCTCGGTGATGATGAACGATCCCTGGGCTGGGCCGGAGCCGGAGTTTGTGCACTGCTGGAACAACAGGGCTGCCTTTGCCGGGTCGCTCGTGAATAGCTTCCGGGCGATGCTCTGGGCTGAAGGGGAGGTGGAGCAGAGCAGGCCGACCTGGGCAGGGCCGTGGAGGGTTCCGGATTACCCTGGGCAGGATGAAGACCTCGGTCGGGCTTATACCGCCGGACTGCCATATGCCCTGGCGCGCTGGCTGTGCCTATGCCGCAGCCACGGCAGCATGATGATGTGCTGAGGGAAGGGGAAGAGGGAGTGGGAGGGGAGGGGGAGGTGAGGTGGTATAACTACGTGACCTAGGGGTAAGAGAAGGGAGTCGACCTGAGATCAGAAGGACGCTCACAATGCCTTTACGGCTGACTCATCTGGAGTCTTGATTCTGAGCGCGTTCTATAGCGGAATCTCGTAATGTTAAGGTAGGAAAGGTAATGTTAGCTTTTGAGAGTTGGAGTAGTAAGTGATCTTGCCCAATGTAGATTACATGTAAGGGGCGGCGCACCTCAGCTTGCCTGATAAAATAGTGGAAACCTACGAATGGTTTTGCAGATATCAAAGTCCTATTGTGATTCTTGTGCCCAGTGACTCCATGCTTCCTCGCAGCCATGGAAGCGACCTGTGATGAAGTTGAGGGAAACTTGAAGCCTCGGCAACTGATGGAAGCCGTGTCAATGGACTACAGTGTGATCAGGTAGATGACAGTAGTGGGGGTACCTGTAGGATTGATGAAGCCCACCATGATAGCCGAGAGTCTAGGACGAGCCCCATTCGGCCATGATTCCCAAAGCGTTCTTTCTCCGATGTAGAATTAGCGTACGCGTGTATGTTGGCCCACCAGGGAGCCGATTATGGATCCCCATGCTGGACCGGGTGATGCCGTGAAACACATGGATGCTCGCTTGCAATTGTCGCACGAATGAGAGATCTGCATCGCTCCCGATGGGGTGGACAACATAGCGGGACGACCGGAGATTCGGGGTCCATTTCTCCCAAGATGAGATGCCCACGAGGTGCGGTTAGGGGTGCCGACGCGGAAGATGCCACGGCCCACAGCAGAGCAGAAGGCGAGAAACGGGGCCGATTTCGATGAAAGGGGCGTGGAATGGAGACAGCAGGGCTGAAGAAATGATGCTGCAAGGCGCTCTCATTGCCGTATAAAGGGTGGGTGGCCTGCTTCGACTCCTGACTTGTTATGTTCGCCCAGGGCAAGGCATCTCTCCCACTTCCGTTCTTCGATTCGTCATTCGTTTTGCGTCTGGAGTCTTACGCTCTTTTCACCAATGCGTCATTCGTTCCTCGTTGCTTCGGCCCTTGCGGCCCTGGCACATACCGTTTCGGCAGTCACCGGTGCCGCCGAGGGCTTTGCCAAGGGAGTGACGGGCGGTGGCAGCGCCACGCCTGTGTACCCCAAGACCAACGCTGAGCTTGTCTCGTACCTGGGTGACTCTCAAGCGCGCGTCATCTATCTTGACCGGACCTTCGACTTCACTGGAACCGAGGGCACCGCCAAGGAGACGGGCTGCGCTCCGTGGGGCACAGCTTCCAATTGCCAGACGGCCATCAATAAGAACAGCTGGTGCGACAACTACCAGCCGAACGCGCCCAAGGTGACCGTCAACTACGACAAGGCCGGCATCCTGGGCATCACCGTCAAGTCCAACAAGTCGATCATTGGTGTCGGCTCCAAGGGTATCATCAAGGGCAAGGGTCTACGGATGGTCAGCGGTGTCAAAAACATCATCATCCAGAACATCCACATCACCAACCTCAACCCCCAGTATGTGTGGGGCGGTGATGCTATCACGATCGACAATGCCGACCTGATCTGGATTGACCATGTTACCACCTCGCTCATCGGCCGCCAACACGTTGTGCTCGGAAACAACGCGAGCAACAGGGTCACCATCTCCAACTGCAAGTTTGACGGCAACACCTCGTGGTCAGCCACCTGCGACGGCTATCATTACTGGGGTTTGTACTTTACCGGTTCCAACGATGTAAGTGCACCCCCCCCCCCCCCCCCCCCCCCCCCCCCCCCCCCCCCCCCCCCCCTTATCATCCATCTTTCTTTCCTTGTATTTGCCCCAATCCTAACACAAACTCCCTCACCCAGATGATCACCTTCAAGAACAACTACATCACCAAGATGTCAGGCCGCTCGCCCAAGGTGGCCGGCAACACGCTGCTGCACGCCGTCAACAACTACTGGTACGACAGCGGGTCGGGTCATGCCTTTGAGGTGGACTCGGGCGCGCAGATCCTGGTCGAGGGCAACGTGTTCCAGAACATCAAGACGCCCGCCGAGGCCGACGGCGGCAAGATGTTCAGCTCGCCCAGCACGAGCGCCAACGCCGTCTGCTCGAGCTCCTTGGGACGCGTATGCCAGATCAACGGTTTCGGCAGCTCCGGCAGCCTGTCCGGTACTGACTCCAGCTTCCTGGCCAACTTTAAGGGCAAGAACATTGCCTCGGCCGCTGCGTATTCGAGTACCACCGTTAAGAATGTGCCTAGCACGGCCGGGTTCGGGAAGATCTAATGTAATGTAGGGAACAGTTGAAGGTGGAGAAGAGGGTGTCCATTCGGGTTCTGTGTATATAATTCTATCATTCTTTGCCGCCAGTTGAGCTGCCTCGATGCCTGGTTCGCGTCGGTGTGCGGTTGTTTCTGTGGCGAATGTAAATAAGGTACAGCTTGCAAGTACAATACTTATTATTCTTCACCAGTCTGCCATTGGTAATCATAATATGTGTGCAAGTTCGTATATGGTGAAGCAAGAGGTAAGGAAAATGGCCTTCTGCCCAAACCTTCTGCCGTTGTGAAGTCGAGATTCCGAATGTGGAGGGGGAGCGAACCGTCCCGTCGTTCAATTCCGCGTTCTTAATCTTGTGGGCAAACCACTATCGTCTGCTGTGTCACCGTGCCTCTGAGCATTAACGACGACGATAAACCGATTGGGACCCGCGGCCCTGTCTACTTGATGACTCTTGACCTGCTTTATCATGAATGCCAAATTGGTGTATAGTTGTTAAAAAGTGTGCACTCAAAATTTAGATGAGATGGCACAAGCATTCACGTGAGTTTTTCCTTGATGCAAGGGTTCAAATGTTCTTTGAGTTAGGTCGTGGTTTGAGTGGAATCAGTGGATGGTACCACAGTAGTGCGCACACAACATTTGCAACTTTGCTACATACAATACACAGGTGGCAGTATGGCCACGCCTCCGATAACCTTATAAGTCTGCTTTGAAATAACAAATCCAGCTCAAGAGAATTAATGTTCGGTATGATACTTTTACAACTCGACGTTTTGCATCTTAGTAACTCTGTTTTAGGATCCATTCAACGCTAGTGCCTTGAGGCGATGTTGCGCTGAAGCTGAACGCTGAACAGTGGCGACTTCCCCGCACCCACAGCTCTGGGAAAAGTGGATGCTCAGACCAGCTGACGAGCGATAACGCCATTTCTCGCGAAAAGCAACAAAGCCGTCCTGCCATTCCGATTTCGCCCTCTGCCCCGTAGTGGTCTTGCCGTCGTCGATTGAATGTCGCCATCCCAAGCTATCCCGCCGAGCCCACGACCGCTAGCTAATAAAATCGTTATCAATCTGCTCTGCGATACACTGGTTACACAGGAAATCAAATTCGAAGCCGCTGGAAACTCGGTTGCCGTCTGATCTTGAATCACTACGGTACTTATCAGGAGCTCCAGTTAGCGACGTCCTCTCGTCGACCCTTCTTCTCGACAGCATATCAGATTGCGAACTGTCAGCCGTGTATTGCGTGCCGCTGTGCCGTCCGGGTCCTGCCCAGCTCCTGGCGCAGGCCGCTGTTCAATCGCATTACCCTTCCAGCACGCAATCCACCCGGCCTGACACCTTGTTGGACAGTCGAGCCCAATGCTTGCACGGGCCATTTACCCTGCAACCAACACCTAAGACCGCCGTGTTCTTGTGTTCCCGCCCCTTTTCCCTATGGAACACTTCCATCCACCTTCGACCGTGAACGGCCACTCGCCGCTACCGACGCAAAATGGCATCAGTCTGTCGCCGCACGACGCCCTTACCCCGGGTCTCCTTATAGACCGGCCCACGCGATCACATAGGAGTGTCAACATACCCCTCAGAGAGGACGGGAACGAGGCGGGGCGATCTGTTGATACGGCCAAGAGCTGTAACCGACTACGACCGGAGGAAGAGGAGCGGCTGCGGTCGCGGGATAGCATGACCAAGATGACTTCGTCACAGATAGGGAAGACATCTACCCCCTTCTTGAAGGCACACATCCCAAGCTCTTATGCGCCGATTGGGAAGACGCAAAACGAGGAGACGGCACGGGAGAAAGAACCAAATACGAAATACTGTTACCGACACCGACCTGATTCGAAATGTCGAAGAGCTGCCGATGAGGCCAAGATGATTTCAATCCAAAGGGATCTCGACAAGCTCCCCCCTGCAGTGAGTTTGCTTCCCGCCCCGTCACAGTCTGTTGTCAGGCTAACACGACCCTTAGGATCAGCAGGCCATCACCCACGTCTGGTCGTTGTTTTCCGCCGCTCCAGCCCGTCATCGCAAGTTGATGTTGCAGGGCGTCCTGTCTCAGCTCTGCTTTCCCCAGCTTTCGCTCGTCTCCCGGGAGGTTTCTGAGGCGCTCAAGATCGATTTTATTACAGCACTTCCTGTCGAGCTTTCGCAAAAGATCCTTTGCTATCTCGACACGGTTAGCTTGACCAAGGCCGCTCAGGTGAGCCAGCGGTGGCGGGAGTTGGCCGATGACGATGCAGTTTGGGTCCGGATGTGCGAGCAGCACGTGAACAGGAAATGCACAAAGTGTGGATGGGGGTTGCCACTCCTGGAGAGAAAACGGTTGCGGAACTATACCAGACAGCGCCAATTGGCAAAGGACAACTCGAACGGGAGGATACAGGAGCTGCCTGAGTCGTCGGCTACCGGCTCGCAGGAGTCACCAGCCGTTGGCAAGAGGCAATCAGACTCGACAGATGATGTACCGGAAGGTAAACGGCGGTGTGTTGACATGCCGCGGGAGCCGGAGCCGGAGCCGAAGATTCGAAGTTGGAAAGATGTGTACAGGGACCGGTGGCAGGTGAGCATATCACTTCCTAATCTTCTCGGATAACGCTAACCACTCCTCAAGGTCGGGTACAATTGGAAGTACGGGCGATGCTCCGTCAAAACGCTTAAAGGCCACACCAACGGCGTCACATGCCTTCAGCTTGACGATAACATCCTGGCTACAGGATCCTACGACGCCACCATCAAGATCTGTATGCCTGCCCGGAGCTTCAACCGTGCCCCCACCTTCGAAGAGAAGACTAACCATGACCGGTAACAGGGAATATCGAGACGGGCGAGGAGATTCGGACTCTTCGGGGCCACACACGAGGGATACGCTCGCTTCAGTTCGATGATTCCAAACTGATCAGCGGTAGCCTAGACAGTACGTGGCATACGCTGCCTTACAATGGATGGCTTGGTTGCTGACCTTGACGCAGGCACGATCAAGATCTGGAACTGGCACACGGGCGAGTGCATATCGACATTGCAGGGCCACACGGATGGGGTTATCAGCGTGCACTTTGATGCTCAGCTACTCGCAAGCGGCTCGATCGACCGGAGCGTCAAGATCTTTGACTTCAACTCCAGGGAAACGTTCTGCCTTAAGGGTCACACAGATTGGGTCAACTGCACCCGGCTCGACATTCACAGCCGGACTGTGATGTCCTCTTCGGACGACACCACCATTAAGCTCTGGGATCTCGACTCCAAACAGGTGATCCGAACCTATGAAGGTCACGTTGGCCATGTCCAACAAGTCCTGCTCCTGCCGCCGGAGTATGAACCCGACGACGAACTGACGACGGGCATCAATGGATTGGGCGATAATACGGACACGCTCTCGGTGGCTAGCGGCGGCGACGGGACCCCGGCAGTATCGTTCATGCATCCTGACCGCCGCAGCAGTCCCGAGGCTCGCGACGAGGATATCCGTGGGCTGTACGGCTCATCTTTTGCATCCGACCCCTCCCGTCCGCTGCCTCCTCGGTATTTCCTGTCGGGTGGGCTTGACAACACCATCCGACTCTGGGACAGCGCGACTGGCAAGTGCCTAAAGACCATGTTCGGGCACCTCGAGGGCGTGTGGGCGCTCGCCGGCGACACAATTCGGGTGATCAGCGGAGCGAACGATGGCATGGTCAAATGCTGGGAACCACGCAGCGGCAAATGCGACGCGACATTTGTGGGGCATCGTGGTCCGGTGACATGCGTGGGCTTGAGCGACAGCCGCATGGCGAGCGGCAGCGAGGACGGCGAGATTAGGGTCTATTCTTTCAAGGACATTGGAAACGGCTTGGATTCGGGCACGCCATGTTCAACCGGCGTGTAGACGACCCGGTGCCGGGGCCGCAGCGGAGTTTTGTAGGCTTGTTTTCTTCCTTTTCGGTCTTCCAGCGCCGTCTCATCTGGTAATACTCCCAAAAGTCGGGTAATTTTTTCTGGGCTCTCACTTTGGCGTTGTCGGGTATCGGATGGATCGGGCGAGGGTTGGGTTGGTCAAGGAAAACACCTAGAGTGTGCGACAGGCGGCGCGATAGGTGCTCGAAGCCTCGAAGTGCGTTTTTTTTGCCTTTTGACGCCGGATACCCTTCATGTACAGATTATATAGGTTTTGACAGGTTTTACTTATTAATCAGCCTGTCTTCTTTCCATGGATGAGCGTCTGCCCCTGATGGTAAGCACCGACCTCAAGGTGACACTGCCGCTCCAGATGGGATTCTTGTTCTTGTGGGGATTCAGAAATCGGGACCCTGACTTTTGTGCCGGAGAGACATCTCGGCATACGCAAAATTGACCTCGGCATTGGCTGGTTGCGGCATGGGTGGGTGATCCCGAAAGCGTCCGAGCTTGTGGTTGGCAGGTGGGGCAAGCCTTCCCCAGAATCACAAGCCGAAGCTCGGCTTTGGATCGGCTATCCAAGCCTAGGCCGCCCCATACGTCATGGCAGATCACAAGCAAAGTTGCGCATCAGTCTTTTGCTCAATGCGAAAGGCACAAAGGGCGGTTATTTGGTATCGGTAGTATGACTGTTGACAGCGCATGCGTGCGGCCAATGCCAATCGCAATACCGTTAACAATTGCTTCCTTGACCTAACATCAAATGTTAGTTGAGTTGTGGGATCCAATTCTCCGAGGTCACGGCAGAGTGGATTCCACGGCAGCTGCCAGGGGCATCGGAATCTCAAAAGATACTTTATTGCTTGTACATACATCCGCTGCCCCGATGGACGGACCAGACCGTTGCACACAGCCCCAGCGTCATACACACACCAACACTCACGGGGTCGCCATGTGTCCGGCGTCATTGCCCTTGCAGATCTGCCATTGTTCGGTATATTCCATTGCAGTGCCCTCTTTTACCTTGATGCCATTGATCCTCTCGGGTCAATCGTGATTCTTTTCTTGCAAAGCTACCGGTAAAAGGGTCGGTTGGACGCTCTTGGCTGGCCAACTCTGACCGTGACTCAACCAACAATGTGGACCTACTAATACCTAGCTTTAACTTCCCCGTGTCCCGGGGCCTAGGGTCGGCTGAACGAGGGAGATCTAGGTCGGTCGGTCCCCTTTCTATATCTACCTAGGTAGTACCTTATCTCCACCTCGTTTCCGGCCGCCCTCCTGGCTCTTAGTCTTCGGCTCGGCTATCGTTTTGTGAGATCCGATACTGTGCCGGAGTCAGTTCGTCAGTCAGTCAGTCACCTGTTGTTCGTAGAGTCATATTTGGGGTTCAGACCCTCGACGCCGAGACACACTCTTCCCTTTTTCTTTGTTCCGTCCCCTTCTGGTGATACCCCTCCGGTACCTTAACTCTTTTTCTCTCCGCCGTGACCATTGGACTCTTGATTCCATTCCAAAAGCAGTTGTGGGGGCGCCGCTCTTTTCCCTGACTCGCGACCTGCTGCCTTACCTTACTTGTCCCATATCATCTCGAGTCCCTGAGCTACTGACTTGCATTTGATCCGTGCCTCCCACTTGTCATCTTTCGTCCACTCGACTTTAGGTTGAAGCTAGTGTGTCATAGCTCATAACCGGGCAACGGACAAACCACCTGTCACCTGGTTATTTGCGCCCTGCGCAGCTTGCGCGTCGGCTAGGACCGTGGTGGTGCTGAATTTGCGGCGACTTGACCTAGCACGCGCCAGAAACGAAGACCTTGCCGGCAGTCGGAACGTTTCGGATATCCATCGCGCTCTGAAGCCGCAAGCCACTTGAGGCGGGCTTGTGTGGGGGGACACAGACTCGGCAGCGACCCAAGTTCAGGAGAAAAGGACGCGGAGTAGCCATGGCAACAAAAGTCAACAAGGACGGCAAGAAGCCGCCTACTGCCGCGACGAACCTGATCGGTGAGCTTCCATCTACCTGCGTGGTCCCCAGTCAAGACGGCAGAGATAATGCTGACATGCTGGCTCGCATTGCAGCTGGTGGTGGTGCTGGCATGATGGAGGCGTTGGTGTGCCATCCTCTTGGTGCGTCCCCTTGCGCTTCGACTCTCAATCCCTTCTAAACCTCATTCGATCAAGATTTCGCATGTAGCAGGTGGCTAACGGGTCTTGGTAGACACCATCAAGGTGCGGATGCAGCTCTCTAGGCGAGGCAGGCAACCGGGCATGCCCAAACGCGGCTTCCTGCGCACCGGCGTTGAGATCGTCAAGAAGGAGACGCCGCTCGGGCTTTACAAGGGCCTCGGCGCTGTTCTCACAGGCATTATCCCCAAGATGGCCATCCGCTTCACCTCGTTCGAGTGGTATAAACAACTCCTGGCCAGCCGGGAAACGGGCGTCATCTCCGGGCAGGCGCTGTTCCTGGCCGGGCTGGCGGCGGGCGTCACCGAGGCCGTTGCCGTCGTCACGCCCATGGAAGTCATCAAAATCCGGCTGCAGGCGCAGTACCACAGCATGGCGGACCCGCTCGATGTGCCTAAGTATCGCAACGCGGCCCACGCCCTGTACACGGTGGTCAAGGAGGAGGGGGTCGGCGCCCTGTACCGCGGCGTCTCGCTCACCGCGCTCCGCCAGGGCAGCAACCAGGCCGTCAACTTCACGGCGTATACCTACTTCAAGGAGTGGCTGTTTAAGTGGCAGCCCGAGTACGCCGGCGGCAACTTGCCCAGTTACCAGACGACCTTGATTGGGTTGGTCAGCGGTGCCATGGGCCCGCTCAGCAACGCCCCGATCGACACCATCAAAACCCGCCTGCAAAAGATGAAGGCTGAGGAGGGCACCACGGCGCTGCAGCGTATCAGCAGGATTGCTGGTGATATGTTTAGGTGCGTTCCCACTTCCGCTTTCCCTTTTACTTAGAGTCCGAGTCTGGTCCCGCGGGAGTGCAGTGAGTGAGTGAGTGCAAATGCTGACGAGACGCAACCCCCTGAACAGGCAAGAGGGTTTCCACGCCTTTTACAAGGGCATCACGCCCAGAATTATGCGCGTCGCTCCGGGCCAGGCCGTCACATTCACCGTCTATGAATACCTGCGAGAGAAGCTCGAGAAGAGCGGGCCGACTATCTTGACGGGGGGAAGGTACGAGGAATAAAGAAAAACAAGAATACACCCGCCATACGATCATGCACCCGACTTTCATCGCAACACCCTGATCCTGAAGCCTGAGCACCCCCCTTCACCCCGTTCTTGTGAATACAACCAACCCATTCACCCGTTGGGCTTGTGTTGAAGGCGATCCGTGTATTCCTTGTTTGACCTTGGCTGTTTTTCCCGTTCTCCTTCGCGTGGGGGTTTATACTGATTGGGAGCACCATTCTCATGTGTTTGGTCTGCAGCAGCCACGATCGAGAGTTTCACAGCATGAAAGCGGTTAAGGCATGATTGGGGGACTTAGCTCGATTCGGGGTTCCCTTTGGCTTTTGCTTGGGAGTCTGGGATTGGAGGCAAGGTGCTCGATGGTAGTCAGGGTTCGTTCGTCGCCTTAGATGTCAGAAAGACAGAAGGATTCAGATTCAGATGAGAATACTAAGCTAGAGCTACTAGTACTAGTACCATGATGTGGAAGGCCGGTACTGTAGCAGGACAGCTGACTATTACAAGGAGCTCGGGAAAAAAACTACCCAGAACGAGAACAAAACATGAGATGCTCGTGAAACAATGGTATATATCTCATGAGACCAGAACTTGCAAGTAAACCATCTACCTCTCGTCTCTGAACATGACATGCATCAAAATATCCCTAACAACACCATGTTTCTCCACCGCCTTCCTCTGCCGGCCCTCCCGCTTAAAGCCAGCCTTGTCCAAGACCCGGCCACTCGCAATATTCCCAGCAATCACACCAGCCTCAAGCCTCAGCAGATGCGGAAAGGTGCGAAACGCCCAGTCAGAGAAGGCCGTGACGGCCTCGGTGGCAATGCCCTGGTTCCAATGCTCCTCGCCCAGCCAGTAGCCAATCTCCATGGTCCGGTACTGGATGTCGTCGCGCATCTTGAGGCCGATGCCGCCAATGACTACGCCCGGGCCGCCGCCCGAGTCGGGCAGGCAGATGGCAAAGTCGCGCATCGGAGACACCGAGGTCGCCTGCGCGATCCACGACCGGGCGTCGTCCAACGTGTAGGGATGCACAAACCGGTTGGTCATGAACTGGGCTACTTTGGGACTGTTGGCGGCCTTTGCAAGGGGCTCGACGTCCCGGTCCCCGTTGGGGTCGTACGGGCGGATGATGCAGTTGCAGCGGGGGAGCTGGAGGATGGGTTCGGGTGCAGGCATTTCTGTACAGAGTGAATTGGAGGTTGTATGGAGAGGTAACTGGAAAAAGTAGGACCGGGGTCTGGATGACTTGAACGTGGGTATTGGGAAAGAGCAACGTCTGGCTTGACACTGGAAGGCAGTTGCTGCCTAACTTGCTGGCTGATGCCCAAGATGGAGGCTTCAGTTGTCTTCCGGATCACGAAGGTGTGAAACTGTGTGGAATATGTGGTAAATAGGTAACATTGCGCATTAGCGCTCTAGTCCTTTCTTATGAACTTTTGGCCCTTACAACTTTTCTGACTCATTCAGGCGAGGCTGTGTATGCGGTGGCCGCGGTGCTGTTGATGTACCTACCTCCTGCGGCCATGACACGGAAATGCACATGCAACCTCGCATCTGTCTCTTTACCTTCCAGAAGCAGTTAAGGCACGGGGTATAGAGAGCCCGGCTGAGAATAAGCTAGGAAACCTCCTCACATAGACAGGAAGCCCTCCCTGAGTCAACGGTTACTCGGATGATAAGCCGCTTATCAAACTTAAGGTAAGATGAACACCTGCCATGTAAGGTAAATAAAGGATTTATACTACAGTCATTTATCAACTGGAAGCAGATCAGTTTTGAGGATGACAATCAGCAGTTACTAGCCTCAAGGAAGTTGAAGGGGACAAGCCACGAAGGCAGTGCTGAAGGGAAAAGTGTCTCAAATTAGATGAACAATGGAAGTTCTCGTGTCTCTTGAAAGCTCCCCCTCTACACAGAAGGTCGCTGAGCCTTGTATGCTCTCAAGCTGGGACGTTTCTCAGCGCGATCCTGACCAAGTGCAACTGAGGTCTATCATGACCGAACGCACCGTACCAGCCTGACGGAGTTAATGAGACATGGAATCCTCGACCACAGCTTAGCTCAGCTGCGTAGCCAACCGCCGAACCTGCTCCAACAGCGCCGGGTTCTCCCGCGGCGCATTCTTCAGCACCTTGTCCCTAAGATGATTGACCTGTAGCCCCGGTGCGGTGGGCGGGTTGCCCTGTGCGGTCTGGATGCGCGACACCTGGAATTGGAGGAAGAACTTGGGCACCTTGATGGTAAGCGGTCCGCCCACAGAGCGGATCCCGGCCTCGGTGGCCAGGTACACGTTGAGCGTGTCCTGGAAGCGTTGCAAATCGGTGGCTGAGAGGGGGTTGGAGGCGGCAAACTCGGTCAGAGCGAACTCAAGCGGGGAGAGGTTTGACGAGGCAAAGTTGACGTCGGAAAATGTGACGCCTCCTGAAGTGACGTCGGGGACGCCAGACAGTGTCTGGGTGTTGGGGTTGCAAGTGACGGCGCTCTGGATGGCCCGGACTGTGTTCACGACTTCGGCGGGGAGGGCTGTGTTGCCGATGATGAAGCAGGCGTTGGCTTGACGGGGAGCAGAAAGGGGTGCTGCACTTGGGTATTAGCACTTGTCATTTGGTGGACTGGTGTTGCAACATATGGGAGCGTGAAAGACTCCCGAGGTCGCACCGACGCACCTGCGAGGGCAACTCCAGCGGCCGCCAAGAGAAGTGTTGACGGGTGCATTTTCGTTGACTCTTGTCGATGACTCGTTTCGATGACTCCTCGGTATATGCCAAGTATGTTCCAACTGCTGTGTCTATACGTGAAGAACGTGGGTTGTAGCCCGCCGGTAAAGGGAGATGGTCGTGAACGAGTGACGTCGAAGCAAAGAACCCTTCACTGAAGGACGAAAACGGGCCAGCCCAAATAGGTATGAACTATTAATGATGATGATTGAAAGCTGAGAAGATGTGAAGAGAACACTTGATCGGCAGTGAGGAATTGGGGGTATCGCCAACTAAGTATTCGGGGACTTGACGATGTCCCCTGATATGGCGGCTCGATGAGACGCGCGAAGCGACTGTATGCGACACGAGCTTGCCTTGCCAGGCACACGAGGCTCTTCGGTTGACAGACTAGGTGCATTGTACCCTAGTTCAGAATGAAGCGATGCGACACATTCGTGGAGTATGCCCCTGAGCTTGGTGAAACTCTAAGACCCCTGGCAGCTCCCGAATTTATAGCACAACGAAAGACCCCGAGGTATCCGTATTGCAGATAAATGACATAAATACCTTAAAGTAAGATTGCTCGAGGTATCAGATGGTGCATTCGCATAGTCGGCGATTGCAATATATTCAGAATATCTACTGCAGCGATTGCGGTAATAACAGCAGACAGGTGACTTATAAAGGTCGGGATGTTGGGCATGAACTTACCCTACACCTTCCCAGTCTTGTCTCTCTTTACAAAACCACCACCACCAGCCGCCCGTCTCTCTTCCAACTCGCTCAACATGTCCAAGAACGGCCCGAGAAAGGCCTCCGTCTCGACTTCAAAACCTCCATGATGACCCGGCATCAAGTACACCGGGCACTCAAGGATCCTCGCCTGCTCCTCGGCGGCACGGGCAAAGAAGGCATCTTTGCACCGCACTCCCCTCATCGTCCCGACGCTCACCCTATTCTCCTTCAGCCTCCACAGATTCGGACAAAAACCCATCAGCACAGGAAACTCATTGTCCCAAAAGTTCCTTGGATTCTCCGGCTCGGGAGGAACAGTCTTGGGAATACCCTCATCCCCATAGCCAATCAACTTCTCTCCAAACTCGGCCGCCGCCGCCTCCAGCCCTTGCGTCTGGTAGACCTCCACAAGGTGGACACACCAGTCGAACACCTCGGCAGAGTCCGGAAGGAGGCTCATCGTGCCCGCCTCGTGCGAAACGAGATGGTCAACCATCTCCGGAAAGTCATGGGCAAACTGGAAGGCTATGATCCCGCCTAAACTGCTGCCAAAGAGGATTGCCTTGTCAAAGCCGCCCACGGCGCGCATGACGGCGCGGACGTCGCGCGCTTGTTGGCCAGGGCTGAACTTTTTGTTCTTGTTGGGAGGGGTCACCTGGCTAGCAGACATCTGCCGGCGGTCAAACGTCACGCAGGTGAATCGACCACTGTTGCTGTTGCAGAGAGCGGCCATCATGGCGAAGAACTGCCGGGCGTGGCCGTTGCCGCCGGGGATGAAGATGATCAGCTCGCGGCCATGGCCTTGGCGCCAGTAGTGCAGGTCGCAGCCTTCGTTGTGGACGATTGCGTGGGTAAGGGGCTGGGTTGGTTCTTGCATGATGGGTGGGTGGATGTTGGATCTCTGTTCGTGCTCAAGAAGACACTTTGGAGGATTGGATACGAGCACCGGAATGGTCCATTGGAGTTGAGCCCTTCGGCCATCTGCAGACTGCACTGCGGAGGTTGTAGGTATATACGTGGTTAACCATTCCTCTAGTGGGACTTGGCGCGGAGACGGGGCAGTGCACCTGGTTGCAAGTGCTGACTCCTGTGATCTCAACAGTCCTGCACAGCCCACCAATGCGGAGTCCTTACCTGGGACGAGGTGTCAGCGACTGTCACCGTTCTTTCGCGTCGGGTGTAAGGCCCGCCAGGCCAACTGAACATCTTCGTGCTGTATCGGAAGGAAAGTTACCTAAGTGATTGAGGTTAGGGACGCGTATTGTGGAAATCCAAAAGTAGGTTTTCCAGGCTTCCATTCCAGCTCGAGGATTCCTTTGGCAAGATGGAAGCCCCAACCGACTGAACCGAAGGCCCCTTGTTCGGCAGAATTGCTACCGACACCGAGGCTATTTCCGCCCAGGGTGGGGTTTCCGCTCATACAGCCATAACCCTGTGGCTGACCAGGGTCAAGTGGCTGGTGGGCGGAAACCCCACCCTGGGCGGAAACCCTACTTAAAATGGTACCCGATTAGGTAGGCGATCGCGCCTTCCAGGTTTACCGCCCTGCGATGGGATGACACCTCTGTACCCCGCAAAGTAATGTAAGCTTGTGTCCGTCCAAGCAAAATCTCAAAATATCACAGGAAGGCCAGAACTACCGCCATCGAGATTCGGGCTTGCAAAATGTCCTGCAGCCTTCCTGTTCCCGCGCCTTCCTTAACAAAAGTCTTCTGACTCGATAGACAGGGCCTATCGGAGGCCGTGGGACATGGCCCTCAAAGGCTCAAACCCGGGAAACGACTCAAACGAGATGCGCGCAGTGGGTGGGAGACGGGACCTACAACACAGATACCCTAACTAACTGCTCTCGAGAGCTTGAAGATTCTCCCGACTTTGCTCAAAACAGCTTACATGTTTGGCTTGGTGACTTGCACACACACCTAGCTATGCGGTTCACTGACTTGATCCGCTTGGGTAAGCAGCCTTTGCCGGCTGACCCGCGGAACCCCGGATCAGTGGTGAGTTCAAAGTCCGCAATGAGACAGCCTGCTACATACCCAGCTAACTTTCTTTGGCTTCTCCGCTAGCCCGAAGGCTACGGGCAGGAAAGCGGCCAACAGACAGAATCAGACGGCGGTCCGAGTCCCGTCGACCTCGCTGCACTGACGCTTGGAGACGGTGAGACCGCCTGGGAGACACACACATACTACAACCTCTGGGCTAAAGCATACGAGACCGTAAGAGAAGATCCGGGTCATCAGGGGCTCCTTGATGATTTCGAGAAGTACATCAGGGACGGCAAAGATGCGTCATTGGGTGGCGCAGGAGAAGGTGAAGCCCAAAACTTTTCGGATGCCAAACGCCTCGAAGCTATCCAAAAAGCTGCTAAAGAGAAGCTCGATGAGCTCCCTAGGACCCGTTTGTCACTCTCCATTGCCGGAAAGTCCATTGCCGTTCGGACGGCCGTCCAAAAGACCATCAGAGCCGTGGCCGCTTTCAAGGATGTTATCAGCTCTGCCATCTCCGCCCAACCCTTTGCTGCCCTTGCTTGGGCCGGGGTTATGGCCATTCTTCCCGTAAGTTTGTAGCTTTCTTGCATACTGTTACTCCCACTCTTGTGCTGATAGATGTGTCACAGTTTCTTGAGAATGGGTTGCAGCAGGACGACGATGCCGCAGACGGTTTGAACAACATTATCTTTCTCCTTGTTCGGTACCAGGTACTAGAAGATGAATTTTGATACCTGAATTCCGAGACGCAAGGTGCGTACCTATCTAATGAGCATTCGGGACGGAGAGCCATAGTCAACCTAGTAACTAAGGCTGTCCACATGCAGTCAATCTAAAAGTGCCCGCCAGCTCCTGCTAAGTATCAGAACTAAACTAGTCAGCATTTATGCGCAGATATACGTTTACGAAATTTGAGTTGTCCTGCAGTACGCAAGAAGCAGGGCGCATCGCTTCCTGAGAAACTCTTTGACCAGAGACGGCTGGAAGGACATGTGGGCAGATATAGAGTCAACGAGCCGACTGGTAGATCAAGGAGTAGAAATCCGTACCGTTGGAAGAACGCTGCAAATCTCGAGGACCGTCAATGACATGATGAAGAAGGCTGAATCCTTGTAGCAGGCAACTCTCGCTTCCGTAGAGGCATGTCGGACTTCTCCCAAACCCTCCCACGGAGCTACGATGCTGACATGACTCCCTGGTAGGACGGCAACCAAACATGGCTCTTGCTAGAGCTCAAGTGCGCCGGAAACACCCTCTTCGACTCCGCTGAAGTCGTTTGTGGCACCGAGACGCAATGCCTGGAAGGCACTCGAGTGAGCATCCTCAACGACATCCAAGACTGGGTCGATGACCCCGCGGCGGAACCTATCTACTGGTTGCATGGAATGGCTGGCACTGGCAAGACCAGCGTCGCCCTGACCGTGGCGAATGCGCTGAACCATCAGCAGCCCTTCGCTGGTAGTGGCCGCTCCCCACCCCATGGTGCTTTCCTCGGAGCCAGCTTCTTCTTCAAGCAAGGAGATGCAACCAGAAACAGTACGAAGATGTTCTTCACCACCATCGCGAGGCGCCTGGCGCAAGAGCTCCCAGACCTCAAAGTTCACATAGCCAATTCTGTCAAAGAGGATTTAGAGATCGGATCGAAAGACCCCTTCAAGCAATTCCAAAACCTGATCCTCAATCCTCTTTCTTTACTAGACCAGGAGACATTGCTCTCGATACGTTTAGTGGTCACCGTCGATGCATTGGATGAGTGCATTTACCAAACCGACGTTGAGCAGCTGCTCAGCATGCTAGTGGCTATTCAAAGCCTTCATCGAGTCCAGCTACGCATGTTTATCACCAGCAGACCAGACGACTATATCGTCAGAAGCTTCGAGGAGCTGCCCAGCTCCCTGTATCGCTCGTCGGTTCTCGACAAGGTTCCTTATCCTGCGTGCGAAACGAACCAGGAGGATGATATTACGAGGTATCTCACACATACGTTGACTGGCATCGTCAAGAAACGGAAAGTACCGCCAGATTGGATCGACCAAAATGGAATCGCAAAGCTCGGCCAGAAGTCTGATGGACTATTCATCTACGCAGCGACCGCGTGCCGCTTTCTGGATGCTGAGGAATTTTCTGACCCAGATTCCCGGCAGGAACTCCTCGATGTGATTTTCGACAACCTGGTGGACCGTGGTGCCCCTCAGGAGAAGGCCGATGAGATATACCTCAAGGTTTTGAGTTTCAGACACCTTGAAAATGCGAGGGTGACAACGAGGCGGAGGTTTTTCGCATCAATTACCAAGATCCTTGGCTTTATCGCTGTTTTTTGCGAGCCCGTTTCCACGTCTTCACTTGCCGACTTCCTTTTGCTCCAAAGACCAGAGCTCGACGAGAAGTTACGGCGGCTTCACTCCGTCATAGCTATCCCGCGGGAGGGGAATCTCCCAATAACTCTTGTCCACCTCTCATTCCGTGACTTTCTCCTAAAGCGAGGAGCGCTCGCGGGGACTTCCTTTCCGGGTTGAAGAATCATCAATGCACCGAGCGGTACTGGAGCGCTGCCTCGAACTTATGTCCCAGAATCTGCGTCAGGACATGTGCAACCTCGTCTCGCCCGGATGGCGCGTGTCAGAGATTGCTCCCAGCTAAGTCGAAACCAATATCTCACGAGCCTTACAGTACGCTTGTTGCTACTGGGTAGATCATCTTGCCAAGCTCAGCAACACGCAGCGCGGAGAAGCTGGGCTCAGTGACGATGGGAAGATCTATCGCTTTCTCCGCGAAAAGTTGATGTTTTGGCTGGAGGCAATGAGTTTGATTCGGAAAACCCCAGTTGCGGCTCTCGCCATGAATCGCTTGGCGACACTACTCATGGTAAGTCATCGACCTATCCCACTTTGTATGTCTGCTAACCATGTCTTCCTCCCTACTTAAGCCATCGGAAAGCCCTTTTCTATCTGATCTCGTAAATGACGCTAGACGCTTCGTGCTTTCGAATAGCTGGGTCATTGAGCGCGCTCCTTTGCAAATCTACTGCTCTGCACTGGTCTTCAGTCTAACTAAGACTCAAATACGGTCCCGCTTCGAACATCTCATTCCTTCCTGGGTTTCACACAAGCCAGGGGTCAATGAGCGGTGGCCTGATTTGGTTTCCGTGCTGGAGGCCGACAGTACCGTGACATCGGTCGCATTTTCTCCTTTAGATGATCTCATCGTATTTGGTTCACGGGACGGGAAGACAAGAATCTGGAACTATGTGACTGGGACGAGCCTCTACGAATTCGATCATTCGAAGTCGGTATGGCGTGTTGCTTTCTCTCCGGATGGTCGAACTGTCGCCTCAGAACTGGAGGATGGGCTGATTAGTGTGAGGGACTTCGTCAACGGGTCAATGAGGAACCTGACGGGTCATTCTAGCGGTGTCGCTGGCATTTCCTTTTCGCGTCAGGATTCCAACATCTTAGCATCATTGTCATACGATATGACTCTTCGGGTATGGAACACCCACAAGGCTCATGAGGTGCGTTTCTTCAGTGTCCCTGGGCGCACCGTTACGGCGGTTGCCTTCTCGCCGAACGGCTAGTTTATAGTCACGGGATCTAGGTCATATGGGACCTTGGCCGGCGAAGAATCCTTTCTTACCTTGTGGCATGTTGAGAAGGGAAAACTATGGATCATGGTTCATCCCCAGGACTTGAGGAGTCTCATCCATTACGTCGCGGTGTCAATGGACGGGCAAACCCTTGCCTCAGTATCGAACGAGATTGTCAGGTTCTGGAATACTACGACTGGTGAGATGCAGTATGAGTATCACCTTGATGCTCCGCCTGGGGCAATCGCGTACCACCCAACAAATGGAGATCTGGTGGCCATTTACACAACACCATGGTGCGCTATCAGACTCTTGCATACAAAGACTTGGAAAGTGGGAAAACTTTTCACGCCAGTGATGCCAGGCAGTTGTCTTTCTCTCGAGATGGCAATTTCGTCGCCGCAGCCTGGGGCGGACTGGTCCGAGTATGGGAAACGGTCCAACCACAAGACGCTCATCTAGACAGCCGCAAGTTCGCTGTGCGCTCAGTTACTTTGCTCCCTGGTGACGATGATCGGGTCACCGTGCATAACAACGATGGCTCGATCCGAATTTGGTCCGCCGAGGCCGAGGCACCGGAAGCTGCAATAGCGAAGTCAGCGGAAGGTCTGCAGTTATCACCAGATGGCAGGACTAGCGTTCTCAAAGAGGACTACGACACGTTCCATGTCTGCGATAAAGACTTCGCCGTTGTCACCACATACAGCGGCGTCCTCGAGGCTTTTTTCGCGCCAAACAGCAAGCTTATCGCCTTGGTATCAAGACAGGAGCTCTGCGTCGTCGATTGCACCACGCTCGAGTGTACGAAATTAGCACCGCGGCTTTCCTACTATAAGGTTGAAGACGTTGAGTTTTCGTCGAATAGTCGGGCTCTCGCGTGCGTGCTTACGGATCGTCGTCGAAGTGATTGCACCTTGCATCTCTGGAATTTTGCGACGACGAAAGAGTGGAAGAAGGAGCTGCCACAGTATCAGGATACCATCATGGACATTGTATTCTCACCAGACAGTACGCTAGTCGCCGTCACTGTTGACGATGGCGGGCAACTGTACGAAGGCTACTGCAAACTGTTGGAAGTAGCGACAGGAAACGAGAGGGGAGTCCTACGGTTGAAGCGCATCCCGTTACCATCGACGTGCCGTTTTTCACCCCAACGGTCAACTCATTGCAACCACCGCAGGTGGTAGGTTGCAAGTACACGGTGAATTCCGTGACGTCAGCATTACTCTATGGGATACACGCTCAGGAAAGGAAAATATCACTTTCCAAGTATCAACGAGCCGCGGCGAAACAAACTGGGGAATCACTGGGTTGGTGATTTCTACAACGGGGAAACTTGTGGCCTCATCTGAGACTGGACGTGGGACGATTGTACGGATGTGGGATCTCGAGACCCGCGCGGAGATTGGGAGATACTGCATTGAGGCAGGCTTTGCGGGCTTATCGTTTTCGGCCGACTGTCGGTATTTACTTCCGGGCCCCAAAATCGGGGCTCTCCCAATCCCACCTGCTGTTCGGGCTACTAGTCAGGGAACTTTAGAATCCGGGATAGCGGACATGGAAGCAGCGGAAAGCTGTCTCTACGTGGGGTCCCAGTGGGTGCGTCAGGGATTTGAAGACCTTCTCTGGCTTCCGCCAGCTTATAGACCCGACCTACGCTGTCTCGCCGTGCGGGATGGAACTATCGGTCTTGGAGCACATCACGACATGCCATTGGCAATGGTTTTGTTCATCAAAATAGACCTTGCGAAAACGCCATTGGCGAGCAGGCGCAGGAGGTTGATGCTTCAGGTCTGAGAAGAAGGCTTTTGGTGGAGCTGTTGGTTCCTACGAAGTACTTGGGAGGCTTTAGCAAAGGGTATCTTTTTGGTGGCTCTGGAACGAGCAAGACTACGCGAGGTCGCAGTCACATGCCCTGAGGGACTGGCTTCGAGCGCATTGGAAGCAACGTCGCGTTCTGGCTGGCATCACTTTGACGAATGTGGTCGGGACGAAACTGACTGCGAAGTATTCGAGATATGTGCCTTGCCAGCCCACAACAGCGGCGTCTTCTCTGCCCGGCAGGATGTCAAGCTCCTTTCTTTGGCCACATCGACAAAGATGTTACGAAGGAAAGGGGTAAGAGCCAATGTCCTATGGACTGCAGTACAACGTCCCTGACCCACAGGTATGGACCGTTGGGAAATAAGTTCTATCCAACCACCAAGTGCCGGGCAAAACCTTTCTTCCTCATCTCCGACAGACCCTCGTAGCCGGGTCGCACGGCTCAAACACATATCTCAGACAACCCGCCTCGACATAACCACCCACACCACCATTGTTACCTGTGTTATAACGGACAGATCAGCACACCTTGCGACTCTCTCACGGCCGGAGACTTTGCACACACAATGGGGGGAAAAAAAACAAACAACTTGGACTCACAGTTTGCAAAATTTCCCCTCAACAAGCTATAGCAGGTATCCTCCGACCCCGGAACAGGCATCCACGCGCTCTGCTCCTCAACGTCGGTCGTGCACCCTTGGATCCACGACACGCTGTACCAGTACGGCGTGCCGTTCATGACCGTGTTCATCCCGAGCGGCTCGCTGTCCGGGCCCAGCACCACGTCGATGGCCGCCACGTCGTCCCGCCCGCACGCATACACAATGAAGATGTCTTGCCAGTACGGGTTGATGTCGGGGTGGTTGGGGAAATGGGATTCGGGGAAGCACATCTTGCGGTTTATGGCCAGTGGTGTGCGGGTTGGGCTTGGAGAATTGGTGGTGGTGGCGGTGGTGGTTCCTGTGGCTACCCAGGACGCGCATGTCGTTGCGGGGGCGCACACGGAGATGCCCTCCCGGCCGCCGGGGAAGATGCACGAGGTGTAGGTTGTCGTGGAGGCGCAGCTGCTTCCAGAGGGGTTGGTCCAGCCTGTGGTCAGGGTAGGGAGGTCGGTAAGGAACGTGCGGCTGGTGCTGGTGCTGGTGCTAGTAGTGGTGGGTGCTGTTGTTGATGATGATGGGGGCTCGAGTTCTGTGATCTCGGTGGTGCTGGTTCTGTGGAGGACGCACGATCCGGATCCAACAGTTGTCGTGGCTGTTGCCGACACCGAACAGCCAGAGGTAACGCGGCTGCTGGTGGTGGTGCAGGAGGATTGGCCCGGTGCGGTTGTGGTGCACGACACGAAGAAGTCAGTCACGGTGGCCGTCGAGCAAGCACTCGTTATGGTCATGGTCGTGGCTGAGTCTGTGACTTGACAGCCGAGGATGTCGGCGCAGGTGGACGCGACATTCGTCGTCGACGGGCCTACTGAGAATGTTGTCGCGCAGATTGTGGCTGTCTCGGTTCGGCATTCTGTGGGCTCCTCCGAGTAGGTCGGTTTATGATCCTGGCCTATCGTGATACGGGGCCACGGCGGCAGCGGCCCACTGATGGTGACTCCGGGCGGGAGCCGGAGGATGCCGATAGGTGGAGGACCGCTGTCATGCGTTGTCAGTATTGGGTTGTATCGGGATTGCAAGTTTCAATGCTTACGGCGGGTAGATGCCTGGTGGCAACCTCCAGAACCAACCTCCAATGATTATAGGGCCGGTCCTGATGCAAATCTTGAATACGTATGGTCGTTAGCCAGGTTTATGTCTGCTGGCATATAGTAACTCACGAAGAAAAACCACAAGGTACATGGAACCCTGCTGCCTCCATCGTCTTCCTCTGGTTCGTCCACCTCTTCGGTGATGGGCTCGATAGTACCCTCAGGTGGCCAGGTTGTGAACGTCGGCAGCGGCCCCACGTTCGATGTTGATGTTGTCGAGGTCGCGGTCGTGATGGGGCCTGGGGCGGTCCAGGTAAACGTGGATCCGCCGGTTGTCACTGTTGTAGTTCCCGAGAGTGTGATTGGAGTTCCGGTGCCAATGACGATGACCCCTGAATTGGACACCAGTGTTTGCCCATCTGGAAGTGTGGTAGTAATCCCGCCACTTGATGTCGTTGAAGTGATTGAGGTAGCTGTAGCGATGGGGAAAAGCGTGAAAGTCTCCCCACCTGTCGTGACGGTTGTGGGTGTCGTGACGGTGGGGAGGGTGATGGGTGAGCCTGTGCCAATTACAACAAGTCCGGAGCTGGAGATAACAGTTTGGCCGTCGGATCTGGTCCAGGTCGTTGCAACTGGCGATGTCGGCGTAGTGGATGTCGCGGACGAGAGGGCGGATGTTGTAGGGGAGAGAGTGAATGTTTCTCCCCCGGTTGTTAAGGTAGTGAGGGAAGAGACGGAGGGAAGTGTGATGGGCGTTCCTGTGCCAATCACAACAACCCCAGAGCTGGATATGACAGTTTGGCCATCAGATCTGGTCCAGGTGGTTGCGATCGGGGATGTCGTCGTGATGGATGCAGGCGGCGAGAGAGTGAATGTTTCTCCGCCAGTTGTCAGAGTAGTGAGGGATGAGACTGAGGGCAGGGTAATTGGCGTGTTGGTTCCGATGATCACAATCCCTGAACTAGAAATAACAGTTTGACCGTCAGACCTAGTCCACGTTGTTGGCGCTCCGCTGCCTGAGAGGCCAGAGGTTGGAGGCGAGGGGGTCCCAGATGTAGGAGACAAGGTAAATGTTTCTCCTCCCGTGGTGATTGTTGTCAGGGAAGATACACTGGGCAGAGTGATGGGCGTATTGGTTCCAATGATCACGACACCCGAACTAGAAATAACGGTCTGGCCGTCTGACCTGGTCCATGTCGTCGGTGCGGGGCTGGCCGGGAGTCCAGATGGAGGAGTCAAAGTGAACGTTTCTCCTCCTGTAGTGAGAGTTGTCAGAGAAGACACAGTTGGCAGGGTAATTGGCGTGTTTGTTCCGATGATAACGACCCCTGAGCTGGAGATAACTGTTTGGCCGTCGGACCTCGTCCAACTTGTAACACCAGTAGCACTTGTAGTACCGCTACCACTTCTACTAGTAGTAGTACCGCCACCATCAGTAGCACTGGTACCGCTTGTAGCATCTGTTTGCCCGGTGGTGGTGGCCGTGGGTGTTCCAAAGGTGAATGTATGGCCACCGGTTGTCATGGTAGTGACCCCGGTCGGTACCGTGAAGCTGCTAGTGCCAATGACAATGACGGAGCCGCTAGACACGATAGTATCCCCGTTTGGTTCCGTCCAAGTTGTGGCACTTACCAGTGTGCCGCTGCTGGTCCGCGTCCTGGTCGAGGTTGGCGGCCTCGGGGGCAATGAGATGTTTGTTGTCGGCGTCGGCCATTCTGTGAAGGAGCATTGCGGAAATTCCCCTGATGCCGTGATGGGCGGGCATGAAGTAGTAGAGGAGGACTTGCTCGCAGAGGAGCAAAAGTTGCAAGACTTGAAACTGCTCGTGGAGCTGCTCCCTGAGATACATGGTCTTGAGAATGTTGAAGTTACATACTCGGTGCAGGTTCGGATTTCCGTAACGATAACGTGGGAGGTTATGGAAGAGACCACAAGTGAAGTGCTGCTTTCAGGGCACGGTTCCGTCGTGGAAACATTGCCAGTGGGAGCGTTTACAGGGAGTGGATCACAGCCGCCCACAGCATTGCAAGACGTCCCTGCTGGACAGCACCCAAACATGCAACAAATGGTTCCTGGCAAACGTTAGTGACGTTGACAACATACTAGGTCATGGCATTTCCTCACCGGGGCCGCATAGATTGTGCTGCCCATCAGGGGTCTGGCAGCACGTATCGCCGTAGTCATCGGAGCCACATCGATCCTGACACCAGTACTCCTTCGGTGCACATCGCGAGGTGGAACGAACGAAGACTCCCTCAGCAAGTAGAGGTGAGAAAGTAAGAGACACTACAATAGCGTATAATAGAGATGGCATTGTGCAGAACCGGGAGAGACCATGGAGAAAACCTTTGGCAGACAACGGATGGCAGGTAGGGGACGTTGACATGCTACATACATGTATTTCTGATCATGAGACAACAGTGTTGAGTTAAGTCTGACATCAACATCCCTTTGACCGTCTCCTGAATAGCATACCTAAAAAGCCGAACATCGCGTGACCGGCCTTCCCCGATCTATACCGACGGATGCCTAGGTTGGCATACAATCAGGGATTTCTCTGTTCCCTCGGGCTATTCCTCGGGCTCACCCTCGAGATTGTCAGGCCTCTGCTATGGGCCATATGGTGTTGTTGGTGATGTGCAAGCGGCCGACAATCCGCGATGAGTCCGATGACCACCATCCCGTTCACGGAAAACCCGGAAGGTCTAAGGTGAAGGGAAGCTCGGCATCAACCACTAGTACTTACCAAGGTACTTCTATGAGACAGTGCCAGTACACAGAAAACGCTGATTTGCTGCTGATGGGTGTGGCTTTACCTCGGCATCATGTTGGTCAGCGGCTTGAAGGCGGCCAGGCATCAGCATGCCATTGAGCCACCATTTTCCGCTTGGTCAAGTTTGTACCACCATCAAACATTCTTTGGCGCCGTAATAGAGACCTTGCGTAGATACAGGTGCTGACTATCATCGGTAACACGGACGATGGATCATGGGTCTCGTCTCAGGAGGGGGCGAGATAAGTAGGTATTTTGCCCGGAGCATGCAAGGTACGACACATGAACAGGGATGAACATGAAGTGCCCGGCGCATATGTTCGCAACCCAAGACATCGGCCCCTCGAAAACAAACTCTCTCCATCATCCATCACCATGGCTAGCCAGCCGGATGCTCGAGTACTAGAGGAGATCTTGAAGACGCTCCAGCGTCTTGAGACATGCCTTGACGGCCGAACCAACGTGAATACACTTGGTACCACCGACGTATCTAGTATATCGACGTCGACACACGCTACCTCATCATGGAGAGACCGAAGCTCAAGAAGGCCTTCGCACAGCAGCTCAAGTTCCCAGGGGCCAGGGCATCATGACCAACTTGGAAGCCCCATCACCCCGTCATACTCGTATGACGCTCAATCTGCCGTATCCGCTTACAAGGCATCTATCGCTGAGCTGCGAAAGCGCTTTGAATTCATCGATGACGGCTCCTCCGGTATCATCGGTGACACACCCGATGCTACCAGTAATACCAATGTGCAGCCAGCTGTAGGGCTAGGGCTCTACGAAAATGAGCAGGGAGCTGCCTCTGACGACGAATACGAGTATGACATGGTTTACACCGAGTCCGCATACTCGCAGTTTCCATCTCGCTTAGACCTTGGAAATTCTGGCGAAAAAGAATTACCACCTCTTCCAGACAGCGCCCAACTGCGGGATTACTCCCTCGCTGGTACAGCATCGAGGTTCAAGACCGAGGACCAACAGCAAAAACCAGGTACCTTAGACGCCCAAAGCCGACAAGAACCACCACATGCACAGGACGGGCCGAGTCAAGTGCGCCAGGGGACGCCTCTACACCAATCTGTGCAAGGGTTCAGATACGATGAGCAACCTGACAGCGGGGCCGCCTCTAATCCGAGTGCGTCTCGCCAGCACGAGTGGAAATCGGTCATCCGAAGGCGACATGACCGTGTCGAAATGGCATATTTTGCTTGGAACCGGTTCAAGGCCTCGCTGTGCTCCTCTTGGTGGTTTATCTCGCAAGACCGAAAGGCCAACAAATGTGAGAGGCGTCGTTTGCGGAATGCTTTAACTCCTGACGCGGCAGTTCTACGGCTGGAGACTACTAGTACTACGGAAGGGACCATGGTGTCCAGATTGACCAGGAGTATTGCTCGCCGGCTCAAGGTGGGGAAGATGGAATCATGGCTCAGGGGAAGTGTTGACAAAGTGGCCTGAGAAATGCTTTGGCCGTTCTCTCCTTATGACTGCTAGTACCTACCTACCTTACTTAGTGGGATAGGCTTATAGGTATAGTACCCTTTCTGTCTGAATTAGTGGTCAGGGTCATTCCTTGTTACTCCGGTGTCTGTTCATTTTGAATACCTTAGCTTGAGTCATTCCTGCTATCTAACGGCACTTTGTTCCTCGGTTCATGTTGTCTACTAGTTACATGGTATAAAGTACCTACCTAAGGGTAAGACTGCAAGTTTGAGTCACGTTTTTCGTATGAACCCGAGGACTGTTGTTATCTTGAATGGGATAGTAGTAAGCACATGCAAGTAACCTGTATGTACATACAACTCCTAGGATAGCCGACTACATCCGAGTGTGCTGTATTCCAACGTTAGGTCAAGCCTTGATTGAGTGAGAGGAGTGAGAGTCCCGCAAGGCCCGATGCCGTGTCCCCGCTCTCACCATGGCCTCGCCAATACCACAATGCCATATACCCTACCTGCGCAGTCAGCCCTTTTAGTGGTGGCCTCAGAGCGAACACCAAGTACGAGCCACAGGTGGCAGTTGTCTCCAACAACCAACGAAGCCAACAGAATACTGTCACGTGCCATCATTGGTCCATTTTTCCCCCAGAACCATACTTCTCGACCAATGGCTCTGATCCCACTCCTTTTGGACTGGACTAGGCCGACACAAGGCGAAGATCTTACGGCCAAGTCGTGCGATTCTGTAAGGCTGACCAACAAACACAGCTGCGTAGGTATTTTCCGCACTGTGTTTTGGATGTAGTTGAGGAGTGTAAGTGGTTCAGCCCTACCAGTCCCGACTCCCGCGTCCGACTACACCGCCGACTCACCGTCATCACATCACACCTTGTCAGCATTGCGGTGTAAACACATAGAGCATGAACCAACAACGACTGCCATCACCGGCCTATCATGGCTCGGGCCGTCATCATGTGGCCAGGAGTAGGATTTGTTTGTTCATGCAAGAACATTGATTTTGTCGTGAGGAACCATGAATGGGGGGCTTTGATGATGGTGTTTGCTAACATGAATGCCTGAGTCTCGTGGCTACTATATACCTCGGTGTAGACTCGGCCGCCCATGCCTGATATGGGGATGGAAATGGTAG
The DNA here is from genome assembly GCF_033297395.1 of Canariomyces notabilis. Lineage (NCBI taxonomy): Eukaryota > Fungi > Ascomycota > Sordariomycetes > Sordariales > Chaetomiaceae > Canariomyces > Canariomyces notabilis. The sequence goes on from NW_027041848.1 coordinate 116,157, forward strand.
GCAACCGGGTCAAGTCGTTCACACGGCGACGAAGCCGATCCTGCACACATCGGCAGTTCACCCGAATTCCCCTTTGAGGAACATTCGAAGGGTGGCCAGGCCGACAAGGGCAATCAAGACGTGAGTGGGTGTATTCCGTTGTCACATAAGAATAGGTAGGTACCTACTACTACTTGACCTTTGCTACCCCTTATCCAAGCGAGCGTGCTCCTTCTTCTGCCATTTCCTCCACTTCAAGCTTGCCCATCATGAGACTCCTGGTGTCCCTCACTGCAGCTACGGCCTTGTTGCCTGGCAGCGCATTTGCTGCATGGTTTCCCCTCACTAGACTCCCCAGACACAACAAGTCGCCATCGCAACCGCCAGCCGGATGTGAGTTCACGCTCTCCTCAGCTGAGCCATTTGTCTGTCCCGCTGGACAGCTACAAGACGGCCAGATCAGACTCAACGGGAGTTACGAAACGGCCAGTTTCTTCATAACCAATGGCGGCATCATCGACTCTGACGGCTTTGGCTGTATTGTCACAGGTTAGCTGACGTCCGCCGCTCTATCCATCCCTTGCCAGATGACTAACTTTTTGAGCAGAAGCTCCCATTACGCAGTTCCAGTGTGACGCTGGCAAACCCCCTACGCCAGGCTTTTCGATAGACGCGTACAACAATCTGCTCTACCAGGGGTCACCGTCCTTCTGGGCCTGCCCGGCCACCGACTATGAGTACAACATCTATATCAAGCCCGATTTTGGCCAGACCAAGTGCTTCCCTATTACCTTGAAAACCAGCGGATGTGGTGCTCCCCCTTTGGCCCCGACCAGCGTTCACCCGTTCACTGTATGGGTGACGCAGACCAAAACCGTCACCGAGGACGTAACGCAGACCGTGACCGTCTTGACGACTCTCCCGCCGACATCATGTCCCGTCCAGGGGAATCATACTTCGTCGTCAAGCCGTGGCCCGTGTAAGCACTGCACCAAAAGTGAGGGGCTGAGCATTCTTCCAAGCTCATCGCCATCATCCTCGGCATTGGTATCGCCAACGTCTGTTGCTGCCAACGAGTCCCTGTCCCACACGGCTATCTCTGGACGTGGGTAAGTAGCATTCTCCGAGAGTTTTGTTGAAAAAACATCATCTGACTTGACGTCCCTCTAGCCTCATCTCCAAACGGGACCTCTACAACGACTGGGTCACTGTGCGTGACACGACGAGGAGGGGCGCTGCGGAAACCGACCTGCTGAAATGGGTTCCCATCGGTGCGGTCAAGTTTTACGGCCCTCTAATTCCCGGTCTGCGGGTTGCCACGGCCTACTTTCACGGATGCACCGTCTTCGTCGTTGTCGGCTCTCGAGGTCTCTTCTTCGGACACATGGCCCAGGAGATGATAGGCCCCAACAACCGGCCGTGCAGGGCTCTCGAAACACGGGCCTTAACAGAGGAGGTACTTATTCCCGAGATTGAGCTGTCGGAAGGGCTGAGCGATCACAGCTTCAACGAAGTATCGCCCCCAGATTGCCCTACCGAGAGGTATGCCATCATTATGGGCAGCGTCCCGGACAATAGATTGGACCAAGGACCAGCCCGCCTCAAGGAGTACTTCATGGATGAGGACGAGGGAGCTGGGGTGCCTCCTGAGAACGTTCGGTATACACCCTACTCGTCGCAAACTCCGGGGCCCGATGACCCTCCTGGACCGTTTGGGAAGGGCCTGGTCACGGTGGACGACGACGGGGTTGATGACAAGGGGAGACAGCTGGTCGTGCTGCGGGTATTTATGTACAGTGACACGCCCAGACTCACACTAAGGTTTCTTGTCGAGGATGGTCAGTTCGTGGCCCAGCCCGAGATCATGGTGGCAAACTCGTTGACGACGACGGATGGGAATAAGAGATACAACAGAAAGTAGTTGCCAATTCTTAGTCGTGTGAGGGAGATGTGGATGGCAGTTTCTGTTGCGTTTTATGGCTGGATAGGATCACGAAGAGTAGCAAATTCCTGTAGTAAGGTACAGACTGAGCAGGGAAGATCAACGCACCGTGGTATAACATAGACATACTGAAGTCCAGATACGGTCAGATTGCTCCAATCGAATGTTACACTAGGGTAACTCCCCCTAAGTAAGGTAGGTACTACATACCTACCTTATGGTGCTGGGTAATTCACAGTTCATGTTAGTAGCTTTGTCGTTGGCTCGTGTGCTTACACCCTGCCCAAGTGCCGGCTTCAAAAACATGGCACTCTCCAAATTCCCCTCATTCCGCCAACTTCCTTTCTTTTCTGCATTCTGCCCAGGTTGATCATCCCTTCTGCGCCATACGTCTTGGCAACTTCTCTCCCACGAGTCACGACAAAGGACAATAGCCTAGTCATGGGGCTTTGTGACCTCCCAGCCGAGCTGGTCGAGCACATAGCTAGACTGCTTGACCGCACAGACATCCTCAGCATTCGGTTGGCATGCAGGACCCTGTATCGGCGCTCGACCGCTGCATTTGCAACAGCTTTTTTCAGCACCGTCAAGATCGATCTCTGTCCCGAATCCCTGGAACGTCTCAACCGCATCGCCAGCGACGACCTTTTTCGTCGCCATGTGCGTCATGTCAGGATTTGCGAACTGTTCTCTCCCGAGCAATGTTCCAATCCCCCTGGACATGCCCCAGGAACCGGACACCACTGGGTTCGCGACCCGTCAACCTATTCTCTCGACCCGTCTCCCGTCGCCAATCCCGTCATTGGGCACCTTCACGCCATGTTCGCCCGCCTAGTCAACCTCCAGTTCTTGTCCATTAACCCTGACATCGTGACTGTGCCCGAACCAAACCCTCCAAAGAGCACTGGCCTATGCGTCCTCGACATGGTGCATGTCGCTCTCTTGGCCGTGGCGAACATCCCGCTCAAATCCTTCCACCTGAATCGTGGGACCTTGATGCGCGGGTGGATTAACAGCCTTGTTCCAAGCAACATCGTCGAATCTCTAACACCCCCCTGGTCGACACATCTGATTGATCTTCAACTCGCGTGGCACCCGGTATTCAACAGGACCCCAAGAACCCGGTGTCCTCTGGTCGACATTGTCCTTTGCGGCAAGTCTCTCCGGAGACTGTCAGTCATTTGCCCGCCGAGCGAGTTTTTCATCCGAGTGCTTGCCGCGCGGGACTCAGACCGGCCACCACTGGAGGTACTCCACTTGCGATTCGTGGAAACATCTCCTGGGCATGTCCAAGCTTTGGTGCTGCGGTTTGCCGAGACGCTGGAGCATCTCTGTGTTGACCGCGCCACAGTCCCAGCTGGAGCTGAAGACGGGGTGAACTGGAAAGCCGTCCTCGCGGACTGGGCTGCAAATCTCGGAAAGTTGCAGTCTTTCGCCATCAGCTGGCTCTCCAACACGCAAGCGGTCCAAAACGACCGCGTGCTCTTTGACCGCGTCCTCGAGTGGGATGAAGGAGGCGAGCTCCCGTCCGGTGGGAAAATGCAGTTCATCCCAAGAAGCATAAGTACCAGAGAGCCGGGCAGAGGCTGGGGGGTTATTGGACTGCGATACTCCAACCCAGGGAGAGGCGCCGACGTTAGGAGGGTCTTTGCAAAGGCCGTTGAGGCTAGCTATACGGAGCCCGCCGATGCGGCCAGATGGCAGGGGCGTCCTGAGGGTGAGCATCTAATTGCCGGGAGGATTCCAGCAAAAGTTGTTAGGATATTTGAATGTCCAGAGTTAGTTTTGTAGATCCCACCGACGGCAAGGTAAGGAAGCTGGCTGGGAGGATATACAACGCTGGGGATGTGAATTGGGCTTGAAGGATGGTTGCGCGGCATAGTGCATGGGTTCAGAGCAGAATTAGACAGCAAAGGTTCACGTGAAAATCTCAACAGTGTTGTTGTTGAGGGAGAAGAGGGAGGCAGACCGTGGCCGGGAGATATTGAGAACGTGCCTACCATAACCCAAGATAGCAGAGAGCGGGGGAGGGTGCTAAAAAGACAAAAGAGCTTCAAGAAGCTCCGAGCCTAAAGGTCCTACCTACCACGGCATGCGTCGATGAGGCTTAACCTTGTCGGACGTTTGTAGGCAAGTGCAAGTAGGGAGGATGACTGAAGGCCGCAGACGGCAGGAGGTGATCGGGTAAGGGTGGGGCATCCTCCATGTAAAGGCAAGAACGCCGGCAAATGTTGCCCCATTTTCCTGGTGTAAGTGATAGCGTGGAACGATAAGGCTTCGACTGTTTCGGATCGCACTGCTGCCGATCATCCCTCGGAGCATGGAACTATAGGCCTGCCAATGGATGTCTTGCGCCGAGTAGGCATTGCTCAAAAGCTAAACATTTCATACTAAAGAAACTGGGCCAAAAGCAGGTAGACTCGAATGTTGGTAGAGTTCCCTATAAACGTCGAGGTACAGTATGGACTGCAGCTACGCTGCAATCGTACTGTACAGTTACACTGTATTTCAACCTCATGCTCCCCGCCAATCTCCAGGCGCCTTGCATTCCACTATTAGCACATCCTCAGTGGATGGCAACGGCACTGAGCCACTAAACATCGCCTAAAAGTCTGAGCCTAGCAGCGGAGCTTAGCACACCGTGCGTTCTACATACCTACGAATTGTGCATCCGGATCTCCATAACATTTGAGTCTTCTACTTTTGGGCCTTGGCCATAGCTTCTAGCTTCCGTACTTCATACCCATACGAACTTTCGAGAGGTTGAAGTTGGATTTGGCCTAGGCGGAACGCCTTGTTAAGTTCCTTCCCCATCGATGATTGGCCTCGTGTGTCGAAACACGAGGTGCTTTCAGTTCCCTGAAACCTCCCCAAGACCCCAACGTCTGTGCTTTTTGGTGAAGGTTTCACAACCAATCCGTTGAGGTACTGTACTGTACAATACGACCCTGATATTGTAGGTACCTACTCATCTGGTAGTGACAGCGACCGTGCGGTGCGATCTTGACATATTCGCCGAACCGGGCCGTAGCCGCTCCCAGCATGGCAGGTTTAAGAGAGTCTTCCCCTTCCTGGGCCTAAGTTCGACCGCACAAGCCTAACATGCGCATCACCAAACGAAACATTGCGGAGCCCGGAACCAAGACGGACCCTATTAGCACAGCCACGATCTCGAGCCGCCGTCCTTCCCTATTCGGCCTCGTCTTAAGGTTTTGAAACTTCCTGGTTGCCATGATGTCTGTGGGTGAGAGGGACCCAGGGTGCAATCACTGTGCAAATCCCGGCTTCGATCTCGAGATCTGCCCACGGGAGCCCCGTGGAGTCTAAACACACAGGCAAGTCCCGGATTTCCAGATGCAGCTGCCAGCCTGGCTGCCCCGTTCAATGCCGAGAGAGCTGCACCCCTAGCTCCGACCAAAGCCGAGGTTCTGCAGTGGCACTCAGTCGAAGCAACGGACACAAGCGCGCTAGACTGAGACTGTCACCTTCTTGAAACTGCCTACCCAATACTGTTGTGTTTGCAAACTTCAGACGGTTCCCTCTTCTCGTGGAGAGGGAGGTTGAGCGCGATGAGTTGAAACCAACCTCGAGTTGAGTAGCAGGAGACACTCCAGTCACCATCACGATGCTTCTCCCAGCAAGCTGTCTATATAAGGTCCCGGAGTCCGTCATCATCTGGCCGTCACTACCTCCATCTTCATCGCATCAAGCACTGAACTGGCGGTTCAGCTTTAATCAACTTCCTCCACACTCTCAGCAGATTCATTCTCATCCTGCAGGACAGGTTCTTGTTACTCCGTCCATCTTTCAACCTCAGAGAAAAAATGGCATCCTCTTCGATCAACATGAAGGCGGTTCTTCTCTTCACACTCCTCTCCGGAGCAAGACTTGTTGCCGGCCACGGCGCCATCATTGCCGCTACCGGAGATGCCGGTGGCACGGGCAGTAAGTTCACCACAAACATCCCGGCCATCTTTCCTGTGGCTTCAAGGCAATTGAAGGCATTCGCTAACCCCACCGTCAGTGGCCCTCGGCGTTGATACCAGCACGCCCCGCGATGGGACTCGCAGGAATCCGGTAAATACACCTACCCTACCATGCTCAACCCAAGCACGACCAAAGGATGTGTATGTCCTAACAGATATGTCATGACAGTTCCAGCAGGACAGCACCCGATTCAGGGGCGACGCGGCCGAGACCTTCGGCGAAACCCTTGCAGCCGGTGATAACAACCTCGAGGCCGGCACACGAGCCATCATGGCCGAGACTGGTGACTCGCTGCCTCAAGTCACCGCAGGTGGCGAGGTGCAGATGACTTTGCATCAGGTGAACTCGGACGGCGCTGGACCTTGTATGTACCTCCATGATTTCGTGTCACCCTCGACCGCGCCATTGCAGTCTGCGGAACAAGCTAACAGACCTCGCGTTATAGATGAGTGCATGCTGAACACGGATGGGACTGGACAAACGTGGAACAACATCCAAGTTACCCAGAACGGTATGGGCCTTTCCACACCCTTATATGCACTTCTCTCCCACTGACATATTGTTCGTTTCTAGTCCCTGGCCGGAACAGCCGCAACAGGGTTAGTACTGCCGCCCCGTCTCGACCCTCCCAACTTATCCTCCTAACCCAATAACCACATGCATGTTCCCATGCTGACCCTTGCCGGTTTTTAGGACGGTGAAGCCACCGATTTCCCGCTCACGGCCTCGATCCCTGCAGGGACAGAATGCACCGGTACCGTGGCGGGCCAGGACAACGTGTGCCTGGTCCGCTGCCAGAACTCGGCACGCGCCGGCCCGTTTGGCGGAGTAAGTATCATTGCTTATCTCTTACATACTACTTCTCCCCTCTTTCGATCGGATAGCTAACGTGGCTGAACTATCAGGTTGTCCCCGTCCAGATGGCAAACACCACGACGCCGGCGGAAGCTCGCCGCAGGTTGGCCAGGAGCGTTCACAAGTCCGAGACCAAGCTGGCTCGCGTGCGCCGTGCTGTCTCGCTGGCTGACGAGCTTGGCGACCCGGACGTCCTCGCTGAGCTGCTCGAAGACGGTGACATCAATATCTAGACGCCGAAGAGGAAAGTTGGGACTCGACGTCCCATGCGAGGGGTTTACTTTTTGTTTTGACGGGATGGTGCAGTGCATGAGGGCGAGGGAGGGTACTGGTACCTGACCATTTGGACTGGATCCTGCCCTGGTGGTTAAGACTCAAGAGACCGGCTATGCTAGCTGAAATGCTGTACTATTGTATTGTTTGGAAGGAAATAGAAGGTGATCGGGGCAGTACCTCGGCCTAGGTTAGTAGCGAAGGCTGAACATGGGATCAACAGGATAACGACTGGAAGATGCCCTGTATGGGAATGTAAACTGGATGCTAGCATAAGCCTACTTGGAATTCATAGTACATGTAACTCACTCATAATCTGCAGTATGTGAGCGGCATGTTCCAACATAACGGATCGACTCTTGCTGGCCCAAATGGGGCAAGTTGGGGGTGTCCAGTCCAGCCGCTGGGCATACATGTACCGAGTGTGACACCGGACTAGACGGAGAGCAAATTTGCGCACGTTCTGGCGGCATGCAGGAGCTGCACATTGGGGGCACTCAGGAGGGTAAGTAAAGCCCGAGACTTCAGAAACATCATACCCATAGTAGTGATTAAGACTTTCCAGGCGGGCGAGTACCTTGGCCCTGTGAGTTTCGTTGACTGACTCTGCGGAAGGAATACTACGAGTCGTAAATCATCGGGACAGGCAAATCATTCACTTTGATACTTGGATTCACAGTTTGGGAACGGCAGGGAGAGAACAGGTCCTTGCAGGCCATCAAACCTCCGGCCCCTGGCTTCATGTTCTCTATTTTTTTTGCTTTTCTGGTAACTTATGGTTGGGGTTGCTACGCGACATGACATCCCCGCCCTCAGCTGGCACGAATCCAACCCAAAGTTAAAAACACAGAATAGGTAAGTTGGTAACCAGACGAACAACACCTTCCTTTGCGTCTTCTCACATCAGACCGCTGCTCAAGTTGGGAATCTCAGATTCTAGACCGCAACCGGATGTATGATAAGTTTCCACGTTCCATAAAAGGATAAGACGGAAGTTTCAGGGAGAAAATACAGCAAAGACATACACTTCTTGAAATGCACAATACGGCCCTTGGTGTTGGAGGCATGGCTGCCAAAGGAGCGCTGGTTGGTCATCTCCTCGCGTGAAAGGCTCTCGGGGATGACCTGGGCCTGGTCGACAGCCGTGGCAGGAGCGGGCCAGACTGCCTTCCAGGGCTGCTGTTGGGGAGACATTTTGAGCGTGAACGGGGTGTCGATGGAAGATTGGATTATGGAAATAACTGGGTGATGTGATACTTGGGTGATTGTCTTGTGTGATGGTTTGCTTGGGGGGACTGATGGTGATCATGGATGGGAGGGGGCTTCTCATATAAGTACTTGTTGGCTGACATGGTGAGCAATCCAGAGCACCTGATGCCTTCCGACTGGCTCCTGCGATGCATGATGTGTAAATCGTCATTGCAGGTGTCCTGTACAAGTGCAATACGTAAGGTATTGTATGTACATATCTGCTGTTAGTGCAGCGCAAGTTTTGGCTGTAGAGTTTGCTCTCTCGACTACCGCTCTTAACAGATCTTCTCGACTCGGTACTATGTCCTGTAACTTTCCTAAAGAAATGCAATGCTTGCCTCTTTGGTTAGCAGTTGCAGCAAGTGCGCCGCAGCCGAATGAAACCTGCTGTCGGTGGGACGCACCTACCTCACTCTCGCCGGCAACGCCAACTACGACCTTGCAGTGTGGACACTGGACCTCCGGCGACATGATATTGGTGTCTCAAAGCGTAGCTCCCAGCTAGATGTTGGGCCTGGAAGGAGACAGCCTCGGAGCAGCCCTCGCCGCCAACAAAGACGCCATGGACTCGGCTGTCACGTCACTCATTGGCATCGACTTAGCCGGCCTCGTTGAAGGGTTCTGATGCAGAGAGCACATACATGCCGTGCTGCCATGACCATACACGTATACCAAGCGCGCATAACCCCTCCTCCGTCTGGTAATTAACTCATAATAGGCCGCAAGCCATTGGCTCTCGGTCCCGTTAGTAGGTCACAAACTGAGTGGAATTGAGTCTTTTCGCTCCCGTTTTGTGGGTGCAATGGGGGTGGCTGCTGATAGGATACCGAGAATTGGTTCCCGTCTGAGTCGAATAGGTGGAAGGCAATGGTTACCTTACCTACGTTATCCAGGTTTTCCCAGCACCTACCTTACCTTATCCTTCTTCTCGAAAGGGGCAGATGCATGTGGTCAACAACGACCACAGAGATAACCGGGTGGACTGGATGGTCCCATGTCCGGCTTTCCTCTATTATGAGAATTCCTCGCGTCTTCAGTTCCACCTGAGCCCCCTCGTCCTCAAAGATCAATCATCTTCTCCTCAACCACATTGACCATGACAGTCGAAACCCCCTTCGTCGCCACGGTGAGATACGTCAAGCGGGACGAGAAGAGAGATAGCACCGAAAAGCCCTACATCCTCCACTACGCCGCACCCGAGGGCTTTCCGCAAAACAACTTCTCGATTGAGCCCGTCCATGGCATCCAACTACACAACCTCCGCACGGCCAAGCTCGACTACAACGAGCACGGCATGGCCATGGCAACCATCGATGACATCAACTTGGACGCCGACCGCTTCGACGACGACGACTGGGTCGAGAGCGTGTACCTCCCGCAGCTCCACAAAGCCATCTGCCACGCCCTGGGAGCCAAGGACATGACCGTGTTCGACTGGATGGTGCGGAAACGTGCCCCGTCGTTTCCCCGGCGTTGCGAGGGCGAGACCAACGTCGATGCGCACCAGCCGTCTTTGTCTGCTCATATCGATTACACCGAGGCTGAGCTTGACTCGCGTCTTGATGGCTACTTTGGTGCGGAGAAGGAAAAGATGTTGAATCGCCACTACCAGGTCATCAAGTGCGTTGATTAAACCCTTATGATGAGTCCAATGAATATTGACCGCCCGTGAAATCAGCATCTGGAAGCCCCTCTCAGGCCCATGCCGTGACTTCCCCCTCGCGTTTCTCGATCCACTGACCGTTGATGCCTCCCAGGACCTCATCAAGGTCGATGAGGTCTTCCCTACCGTGGCAAACGAGGTCTTCCAGGTCTGCTACAGCCCAAAGCATGCATGGTATTATATTCCTGATCAACTGGCGTCGGAGCTGGCGGTTTTCAACGCCTACGACTCAAAAAGGGGCCAGAGTTTGGCCGTCCCGCACTGTTCGTTCGACTTGGGCGACTCGGGATCGGGCATCCCGAGACATAGTATTGAGGTCAGGGCTTTTGTGTTTTACTGAACTGCTATGCTATCAGTCTGGGTTGTTGGGTGGCATATTGCCATCTGAAGGCCATACGTAAGGTATCGAATAACACCTCACAAATAACAAGGAGGAAGGGAAGGGAAGCACCTAATTTGAGAGCTCACTTTACCCATTGATATCTGGTTAGATGACAGGAGGCATCATGCAGTGATAGGTACCTACCTACCTAATCGAATTGGAGTCTTGGAAACTTTCTCATTTGCAGAACTGCATTGACACACACCCATCCGCCCACAACGGCCGTAATGCACGCTGCAATGGTTTGCAGACGCATGTCACAATGCGGGAGACGCGGTTGGTATTGTACTGATGAGATGGGGGCGATGGTTTGAGCAAGTTTCGGACGATGCAGAACGCCGGAACCAGCGACCCATCTGGAATCGAAGTCCTGGCTCGCGAAACAGCCCGAACTCTCAGAAGCGTATAACCAGAACTGGCTTCAAATCTCCGGGACAGGAAGTGTTGTTGACTCTCCTGAATCCAACCGAAGTTGCCGAACCATCTCCTGAACAAGGGAAAAACATTGGTGGGTCAGCCAAGCCCAGCTACGGTAGCCTTGCGCCCAGCAGAGACCCACCAGTTGAAACCCTCCCAGCCACCCCAAGCCACTCGGAGTGTGTGGCTGTCTGTGGCTTGATGCGCTGATGGGCATTGTGCAGGTTGCTGGCCTTGGCTGTTGGCTAACCCCCGCCACCGATTCATTTTTTTTTTTTGTTCACAAGATCGTTTGCTTGCAGATGAATGGGAAGCGGTTTTTTTGTTTTTGTTTTCCTATCAAAATGAAAGAGCTTATCGATAGATAGGACTTGAATCAGAACCGCTCGTCTTCTCCATGTCATCATTTTGAGTGTTTAACCCTCCGGCAGATGCACCTCAAAGGCTCAAACGGCAGCTGACGGTTCCTGTCAGCCTGACCTGGGCAGAGCGACCATGCCAACAAATTTCACCAGCAGCAAGGCATGGTGACTGAGTGCAGTTCACATCACAACCCCCGACCTCACGAGCGGGCTCTCCCTCAACATGGTCATCTCCTTCCCAAGTTCAACAACAACAACAGCAACTCCCTCATCATCACCAGCCACCACCACCACTACTACTAGACCCAGCCATGGCATCAGCAACTACCTGCTATCAACCCTCAAGGCGCGTTTCACGCGTTTCCGCCAAGTCCCCACCCTAGACTTGTCAACCGCCCCCGGTCGGGCAGCAATTGTCATCTTACTCTGCCGTGCGCTGTACAGCCTCGCCCATGTCGTCCTCGCCGTGCAGTCCCGGAGCAACACTCCCAGCGAGATGGCCGTTGTGACGCTGTTTCTGGTCCTTGACCTGCTAGTTGTGGCGTACTGTCTTGGGCGGATTGCGGGGTTGCATGGGGAGAGGAAGGTGCTTGGGTTCTGGATTGTGAGTTTCATCTTCTATACAGTACCTAACTACGGGCGCCTTGATACTTGGCATGGTTAAAGGTGTGCTGAGGAGACGGACTAGGTGTTATGGTGCTGACGGTTGACTCGACAAATACAGGGGCGCAGGCAGCTTGATGCCTTTCTCTCCGGCTGCGCGGCTGTGCATGTGCTGTATATGCTGTACTTTCTCATTTTTGTTGACCTGAGAGCCGTGGTCTTTTCTCTGGGGAACGGTCCACTGCTCACGGGTGTTAAGTTTGTGATTGTGGTGGTGACCTGGGTGGTTGACCGACCGCCGACTGATGAGAATGGGGCGTTGGGCATTGCTTGAGGAATTTGTTTTGGGCGTGCATACTTCGAAATGTAATTCAGTTGTCTTGGCCCCCTGGATTCTTCACCGGATGCGGTTGTCGTCCACAATCCAAGGCCTGGTGACTCAGGGACCACATCACCTGCAAGATGGTTGCGTGATGAAGGTCATCGCCCAATTAGGGGCATCGTATAATGCAGTGGTAAGGTGGGCATCTACCATATCGGTCGAGGCTAGCTGGACTACTCACTTTATACCGGACAAGATGGGTACTTCTGTATTAGTCAGGGCGAGGAGATATCAATGTTCTCTCCTGTCGTTACTGCGCTTATACATCTTCTCAACCCTCCGTCATCCATCCCGTTCCAATCAGCTAACCAGCGGGTTCCTCCACCGGTCTCCCTGCTACTCCCTCAGTGAACTTCTCTCGCTCTCTCTGAGCCGCGGCAGCCCCCTGGGAGATCTCCAGGTGCTTCTCCCGGACCACTCAGTATCAGTTGCCATCTGGAAAAACCAAAAAGGGAAAATGACTCAAGGAGTCGCATGAGTCGCATTCAGGCTCCAATTCTCAAGGCTTATTGCTCGGCTGGCCCATCGAGTCTTTCCCCGTCGGGCCGGTTATGTCACTGGCCTGTGAGGCCCGGCCCAAGTGCGGGTCAGTGCCGCCCGTCATGCTCGTGTGCTGTTCTCGGGTTGGCCATGTCGTCTGAAGGGTATCCTTCCGCTCTCCCTGGGCAGCTGTGCGTAGATTGTGTCAATCTATGAGGCACAAAGGGCAGGAGTACAGGATGGTATTGACTTACATCCATCCTTCATTTCAATCTCCTTGGAGAACCCCTTTTTCAGCGTGTCCTTGACTTTGTCCATCTTGAAGTGTGTTCACGGACTAATTTGCTGGATGGCTAGGGAGATGAGAGAGATGTTGTATGGGAGTTCAGATGCTACATGGCATCCGGTGACTGCGTTGATATATTGTTGAAGACCTACATATGATGTCATCGCGGACCCTTTGGGCGAGAGACGAGAATGGTCCACCAAGACTTTTGGCGGTCTTGGCCGACGGTGGATTGCATTCAAGGACAATGCCTCAAGTCTCAAACAGATTCATGGATGACTTCTGACCACGTGGTATGTACTCGGCTAGTACTTTAGAGCGCCGATGAATGAAGACACGTCGGTGTATCCCGGCCGGAGCCTGGCACGACCTAGATTTGCATAGTCGAAGAAGGAGCATCAACCCCAACGGCGTATCAGTTCATCTCTCTTTGCGTTCCTCCCCCGCAGTTGACCAAATCGCTATCGAGGCCCTTGAGCTTCTCGTCCACGGCCATGAGTTCTTGTGACAGAACCCCGATAGATCTCTCGATCTCGGGATCCACGAGTCGAACCTCCCCGTACGGACTTTCGGCCAAAATGGAATCCCGGACGAGCTGAATTGCCTGCTTTCCACTGCCAATGTGCTTTGCCGCGGCGGCTTCCAGAGTCTCCTGGACGCTCTGCGCTACGTCATCTACCTTCGCCCGGCGGCTGGCAAGAGTTGATGCCAGCTCCCTGGCCTGGGTTTCTGAGTTGGCAGGACGATCTTCCTCATCCTGCGGAAGACTTATTGCGAGGACTCGGAGTATTTCGTCAAGTGGAGGTTCATTACCGATTCCAACCGTACCAACAGAATACCGCGATCGCTTAGGCCGAGGACGGACCGGAGACATGTCTTCCGGTGGGCTGACGCTTTTCTTCGCTGTTGTAGGCGCTTCATCGGATGTGCTGGCTAACTCGCATTTGGCAATATCGAGGACAGCGTCGGCCGCGAACTGGTAGGCCTGGAATGCTTCGAGTCGAGCGGTCAGGTCTTGTGCGCGGTCTATCAGATAATCGAGGCATTCGTGAATCTGCATCATGTTAGCTTGGGATGAGAGTAGGTTGGCCGAGGTTTACCGACATAGCTCATCGCCTGAGCAGACTTTGCAAGGGCATAGCCGTTTCTTGCGGCGACACTTTTCAATGCCGGCTCGAGGAACTGTTGTTCTGCTGACATCTGTGCAACGGGGAGGATCTCGGCATACAGCGACTCAAGCTCCTCTTGCAGCGCAGATACCTCGTCAGCCGAGACCCGGTGGTTGGTCCCCGATTGCAGTGAGGCCTCGAGCGATTCGAGATATATACGGTCCAACTTCGTTCGGATTCCCTCCACTGTAAATTTAATGAGTCTATCGCGGCCTTGTTAGTTTCTCTTCCCCAGAGCACAGCCAGCCAGTACACGGACCTTGCACAAGTCTCACGCAGCAGAGCGACGTCCTCCTGTTCTTCAGCATCTTCAGTTTGCAACTCCCATCCCAGCTTTTGGAGACTAGACAAGAGCTTGTCATCTGAGTGAAGCAAAGAGCTCACAGTTTGCTGGATGGCAACACCTGCTCCACTCGTCTGCTGCTTCGCTTCTAGAACACGAGAATGCAGGGACTCGGACAGCTCGCGGACCTAGAGGGGGTATCAGCAGGAAGTCCTAGTTTGCTTCGTGATGCTTGCATTGGGTCTTACTGCTGTTGCAAGGTCGCTGCGCTTCGACTCCAATCTTCGGGTACGCGCTACTTCCAAAGCACCCCGGGCATCTCGGCCCTGCTGACGGCCATTGACGAGACGGTTAAGGGCATCTTGTTGCTGCTTGAGCGTCTCGGTGTGACGCGTGATAGCCTGGGTGGAACGATGTAGTTCGTCGATGGCATCCCTGAGCTCCTGATCCCCTAAGATTCGGGTTGCGGAGAGATCCGTCGAAGTAGCGAGGTTGTCGGCCAACCCTGATTCCTCAAGAGCAGCATATCTTGACGTCGCTGTTAGCACAATTTACTGATGAGGTGGCACGCCATGGACCTAACTGATTCAGCTCATCGGGCGAAAGCAATGTGTCGTGAGCAAGGTGGACTGTCGCCCAGTGAGCGAAGTCTGTCGACTTGGGGTCGGCGAACGCAGTTTTCACCGCCGCAGCATCCACCGACGCGTCGTACACTCGCAAGATTTTGATTAGGGACTCGGCGTCCATTTTATGGTGCGAAGGTGTTTTCCAAGCTTCGGGCGCACACAGAACTTTAAGCAACGTTGCTCAGCAGATCTGTGGCGGCTGCCTGGGCCTGCCCGTCGAAGTGTTAACCACGGGAATGTTCTGGCTGTGCGCACTGAACTTTACAGGCAGTTTCCCCTGAATGGTGGGGCGAAGATTGGTGGGGCATTGTAGGAGCGGCGGCTTGGGCGGTTCCCGCTTGCCCCTTGCAGCTTCGCTGGGGATTGTTGAGAAGGGAGCTCTGGACACCATCCCCTTTAACCGTGGAATTGACACATTTCTTGGCAAAACGCGAAACTGACCAATTGAACTTTGTTCCGGCCGCCAAGACGTCGATCTATAAATTTCACTACATCGACGGGGAAATTTTAATTGAAATGCTCAGCACAGACACGCTACGACGCGAGACCGAGAAAGTCTCACCAAGTATTTATAGGACACCAAGAGGTATGTCATTTCCACGGTTAAAGGGATGCGGCCCACGCGTTAGCGCACATCATTGGCAGCTGCTAGCCATTCTCGTGCCTCTATCTTACACATCCGACAGCACAGACAAGAGCATTGCATCAAAACAAGTTACAACCGTCGCAGCCGGACATTGGATATCGGCAAAGGCAAGGAAC
>NW_027041848.1:132323-194501 GCF_033297395.1 Canariomyces notabilis
ACTTCGTGATCCCAGTGATCCTTATGTTGGCTCACTCTCCTTCCCTAGTGATCCATTCTGATTGGTTAGTTGAGTGATTGGCTGCCGCGGCTCCCTGCGCTGCGGCTGTGACCATGCCTGGCCGCCAGTAAGGTCTGTTCGTGACACGAAACTACTATTAATACTATACTATTATTAACTATTATACTTTAAATTACTCCCTTTTAATAATCCTAGTAATAGTATTTTATATATAGAGTATCTACAATAGCTAGTATTGGAATTTACTTCTAAGAGGTTATACTACTAGGATTAGTACCCTCGAGGACCATTAGGAGTTGGGACAGCGTTGTTCAGCAGAGAACACTCCACATATAGTACATACAAGGCGCTACAGGCATGGGAGCAAGCAGCCCACGTCTTGCGTACTCCAGTCATGCTTCTGGAACGATGATGTCAGATAATGCTAGAATTCTCTCCCGCAACCTCGGTAGAATGGAACTCCTTGATCTGGTAAATTAGCTTCTCTTAACCACTACAGGGCCGACCGCGCAGTGACAACGCACCCTCGGCACCTCAGCTCCGGCTCAAGTGCAATTGCTTGCAGATTCGCCTATGAATTTTGAACAAGGCTAGCAACAAACGACCACCAATGTTCTCCTTTGTCGACCTCGCTAGCAGTGGCTTCAACAGTGTAAACTGCAAAGGCGATGTTCGCATCCTCAGATAGCTTCACAAGCGACGAGACAATTCGAAATGGAGCAAGCTCGGCGGCTAGGGAGGATTGCTCGGAAAGTTGGAATGGACTACATGTCTTCGAGATACGGTCGCCATATGCTGCGGTCACTGGCGGTGCGCGTTGCAGGTCGTGATCACTGGGTCTTGGGCATTGCCAGGTATGGATCTCTGTGAGTCGTTGGGATGTTGGAAAATAAGGTACATCCGCGGACCGGATGGTCTGTTAAAAGGGGTAGTCGAGAGGATGATTTTTGCATACAAATTTTGCGCTGCACTAACAGATCACCCCCCTGCCGAAGTCCCCGGACTAACATTCGTACTCAAAGGAAGGTGTGCCACGCAGTCGCATCCTGCCGTACAGTAGCTGGTGAGCCTAACTGCTCGGCTGGTAGTTTCCGAAAGGGGACTCCAGTGGTCAACGGGACCGTGGAATTCGTGCGACAGACGCAGACTTGTGAAATGCACATCATGTGTCTCTGCGCCCATGGTGAGTCAATGTGCCGCGCTGATATGCAGCGTTAATCGGGTATGATCACAAGTCTTATCCTTCTACCGACTAGCTGCGGAGAACCGATGGTCTCAATCCTCAAGATGTCGAGTTCGATTACCATCGATATTCGAGATTCCAGCGATGTCCAGTCACCATCGATCCTACTTTAGCCTTCCTAGCCAGGCTCATCCAAGACGCTAGGAGCCTAGGAGCCGTTAGCAAAACACCGAGTCCTGCCACATGCTCTGTCCATGATTCTAGGTGCTGTCATGCCCGGAGCAACTGCCCCGCCAATGACTGAACAAATAAAAGCTCTTGGGTGCAAGTTCTTGCTGGTGTATCGGATATCCCTGGGTTCAACAATCAAGGAATCTGCTTGGAATTTGAAACCCTCGCCCATCAGCCATCACTATGTCCGAACTTTGGCACTCAGCAATGTTTTATGTGTCAGAATCTGGAAAACGGATCAAGCAATGCGTCGCCATCAAAAAAGGGGGCCCTTTGATGGTCCTCACAGCGCCTCACCCTGAGCCTGGAGCAAGAGAAATATGCATCCGCAACCGGGCTGTGGCGTTGAATCCCGTTGACTGGAAGAGAGTCCATCATAGTATTCTGGCAGAAAGATGGCCCAAAGTCCTGGGCATTGATATGGCCGGTATCGTGGAGGCTGTAGGCCAGGACGTTACCGAGCTCAAGCCCGGAGACGCTGTCATGAGCTTTGCGGGCCTCGCCGGGCGTGGAGCCGCCTTTCAAGAAGTGGCCACGGTGCCAGCGCATTTTGCATGCAAGAAACCCGAGGATTGGACGTTTGAAGAGGCTGCTTCCGTACCGTTCGTCCCTGTCTAAAGTCTAAACTCCCAGCATGCGTATCCTTTCATGTTGACTAACTCCCACACCCTTTTACAGCCTCATCTACCTAACCGCCGTAGCGGTGCTGACCCAAGGCCTTGGCCTCTCCCTTCCGCATCTCCAAGGGGCCAAAAAGATGCCCGCATCCACCCCCTGGACTCGCCCCTTCACATCCACCTACCCGGATGAAGACAACAACAACAATAGCAACACCCCGATCGACCGCACCTCGCCCCCTCAACCCAACATAAACCCAACCACACAAGCAAACGGCAGCAATGGCACCAAACAAACCCCTCCTGGTACTGATACTAACCCGCACAAAACTGGAATCACCTCAGTCCTCCTCCTAGGCGGCTCCTCAGGCGTGGGCTCCGCAACCCTCCAGCTGCTGCGCATCGCGCTGCCCGACGCCGTGGTAATCACAACCAACGCGCCGCGGCACAATGCGCGGCTCGGTGCCGCAGGGGTTGCAGCTTGCGTCGACCACCACGGGAAAACCATGCGTGAGCTTGTTGCCGCCGTCCGGGGAGCGTGCGTTGACCTTGGCTTGGATGGGGGAGGGGTCGATGCCATTGTTGATGTCGTGGGTGTTTTGGACCGTGCAAACATGGATGGGGTTGGTGATGGTGGTGGTGGTGATGGCGGTGCTCGGGATGGGAATGGGGCTGGGAATGAGGATGGAATGAAGAATGGGAATGGTGGTCTCGGTGCTGGACGTGACGAAAGGATGGAGTTGTTTAGCCTGCTGAGAGAGAACGGCCCCCGTGTGTATGCGGCAGTTGCGACTACCGAGCGAGACATGGGCGCTGTTCCCGCCGGTGTGAAAGCGGTGCGAGTCTATGGGGGCATGGCGTTCCAGGCTGGGGGCAGGGAGGTGATGGCACGGCTGCAGGGGCTGGTCGAGAGAGGGGAGTTTCGGCTACCTGTTGAGGTCGAAGTCATTGGGGAGGGCCTCGAGACTGTTGCGGAGGGGCTGGAGAGACTGGGCAGGGGTGGTATGAGTGGTACAAAGTTGGCTGTCAGATTGTGAATAGTAGTAAGGGTTGGGAATTGTACGGATACAGATTGACTTTCTAACCGATCGTAGCTATCTAAGAATAAAATCCATCATACGGGTAAAGGGGAGGACTCGAAGCGTTCAGAGACTGGATTTGGACATTCATTAGGATGAGGACATCAGCAAGGAGATACAGACAGTTCAAATTATAAGTACCACACCACCCCTGGACCAGTGTCCACATGCAGTCATAAATATGACTCTGACGAGAGATTCAAAGCTTCCGAGTCGAGCACCATCCTCCAGGTTCCCAGCATTGTCACAGACAATGATGCCCAGAGCATCAGGTCATTAAGTAGTACTTGGTGATCCTCCACTACCCTGGATTCCCCAGACACAGTCCCGAGTCGTAAGAGGTGAGCTACTTGCGCTCAAACGTATGGCCCATTGGCTGATAGTCGGCGACCGGATCTGAACATTTCCACTTGGATCTAAACTTGGGGTGTTAGTGCCTGGTATAGCCCCTGACTACACTGCTGGCTTACCGGGGATATTTCTCGTGGAGCCCTGATTTTGTAAACGTTTTGGTCGATGTCAACGTCGTATCCGCCCTCAGGGAATACCTCCATCAGGAGCGAATTTAGCTGGTTTGCCCCAATGCATCGACTTGGGATTTCTTGCAGGTGTGGCTTTGCAACCACGAGCGATCGCTGACGACCAATCCCGTCCTGCTTCGGAGGGACTTCGAGATATTGGCCAGGCATGGTGTCTTGCGAAGGGTGCTGCCAGACTTGACGCCAAGCTAGAAATCGACTGTTGCGAGGTCCGGACCACAATAAAGTCTAGGGGGATCTTTCAAAGCCAGCTTGCCCCTAAACTCGCAATCAATTAGTGAGGGTAGCCGTGGTCCTAATGTACTAGTAGTTCTCAACCCCAAGGCTCCCTAGACCTCCATAAGCCCACGAATCTGCCTCGGAGATCGGCGGTATGGCCGTGGTTGCTGCCCGGGCAATAACAGTAACAATCACCGGTTGTACAAGGCTGTCTTAAAACAATTTACGTATCAATCCTTGATGCAGCTGCCACCAGTGTGGCTTCGGGGCTGTGTCTGTGGCCATGTATACATGTATGGGCGCAGCCGCAGGAGCCTCCTCGATTGGGGGTCCGGAGTCGGCGGGTGGCCGTCTGATAGTATGCCTAACATTACGGCTAATCTAGGCCGAGACCAATCAGCAATCATGATCGGGGACATTCCAGCTCACAGTCTCAGCCAGTTCACCAGTTCACCGCCCTTTTTGGCTGTGACGGGCCATGCAGTGTGGCTGCAGGTGCATGCGTACATGTATCCCACCAACTCCTCAAGGCTGTCATCTGAGTTCGCCTACCTAAGGTGTGTAGGTAAGCTGTAGTCCTGTTCAGTGCCTGTTCAGACTGGGCGACAGGCTGACAGTCCGACGATTAGGCCCGCTCGTAAGGGCTTGAAGTTTGACCGATTAGTGCCTGATGAGGTATCTGAGCTGTTACCTCAAATTTCAGCACATTCATCGATAAGTAGGTAGGTAGGTAGGTACTCTAGGTAGGTAGGTAGGTGTAGGTAGGAAATTCCTGTGCAACCCCAACATGCAAGTTTGGGAGCCCACACCGAGAAGTGGTGCGCGGGAAGGCTGGAGAGCTTTGGGAAGAGGCTCAACATGCGACTCGGCAGCTGTAAACATGATAAGAGTTAGCATTTCACCCCATGTAATGCTCGGAAAGAGGCTCTAGTATGGCTACTGCTCGTGAAACTTATATTTGAGCAGCATACCTACCTTACCTTCAGTTCGTACTACTAGTGTAAGCCTGAGGCTGCCTTGTTACGCATACCTACTAGACAAGCCGAGAGCAACGGTGACTCATCTAGGACCAGACTCGAATCTGCATGCACCAGTTTCACAAGCTACGCATACGACATGTCGCAGCCTAGGGACGACTTATCCCATTCCTTGGATGCGTTAAGCGCCCAAGTCAACGAGGATGGAAGGGACAGAACTGGCCCTGGCTTCGATGCTATCAGGGGCCAGGCGATTCCCGAGATCACTTACAATGACGAAGGAGCCGCCGAAACCGCCCAAGTTGCCCGGGGTCGACGGGGGAGCGACACCAAAACCGAAAGATCCCAGATGACGGTCTGGGACCGCGGGGAGTCGTTACACTCGTTAGCGTTCCCCCAAGGAACTGATATGCCCAACATCAAACGGCCAAAGTCCGAGCCAGATGCGCCACTTGCGAGGCGGCTATTGACTCTGCGTTGTCAATCGAAAAGACCCAAGGGCACATACTTTTTTCCATGGGGCTCTGTTGAGGCCCTTATCAATGAAGATGAAGTTGTCCTGGTCATCACTCAGGGGAAGGGCGCATTGAGCAACTTGGGCCGCCCCCTTACAGACGACCAAATCAGGGAGTACGCAAAGAAAGTGTGTACAGTCCAGCTCCCCAGCGATACTAGCGAGTCGGACAGCAAACCCGGCAGCTACCGCAAAATATTCGCCATTCTGGTCCTGCTCGGGCGCGGCTGGGAGGTTGTTCTTTTTGTTGATGAAGGGATATCCGACGCGGCACTCCCCCTCAAGGCCGTGTATGCAGAAGGAGAAGATCTTCCTCCTAAAATGAGACTCGCAAAGTCTCCGCAGCATGACCTCTCTTGTATCTCCCACTGGGACTGGCTCGTTCACGAAGACTTTGAGAGACACCAGTGGTCAATGCTCAGTCCCTTCTTCGCCCAGGGTAAGATTCGCCGTGCGTGGTTCTACCAGTTATCGGATAAGGACATCCTTCCCTGGGTCGACGAGCGAATCGACATCTCAACGAGTCCGAGCGGCTACAGCAATGTCTACCGCATAAAGATCCACGAGAGTCATCACAACTTTCCCCCCAGCGAAGTAAGTAGCCGAATGACCTGGCAATAACGCGGAGCTTTGGGCATTGTGTCGCTAATTTGACTAATATGATGTGCAGCTGAGCGATGGTACCTTCGCCGTCAAGATCTTCAAACCCGATAGAGCCTCTACGTCGCTCACCCCTGAAGGGTTACCAAGTGACATGGCGAGTCTTACCTATCTCCAGACTTCAGGGACTGTGGACGCGGAGGAGCTGAAAGAGGGCTTTAAACGCGAAATCGAGACCCTGAGACGATTCAGCGGAGAAGACCATCCTCACCTGATCTCCCTTTTAGCTGCCTTCCGCCACGGCGACGACTACTGCGTTATATTTCGCTGGGCTCGGTGCGACTTGAAGACCTTGTGGAGGGATAGCGCCAAGTGGAATTGGGACCCAGATCCATTGAGCAAGCCCACTCTTCAGTGGATGCTGGAGCAATGCCGGGGCATCGCCAGCGGCCTGCACAGAATCCATCGCTATACAAGGAGTGAAACAATGGCCGATGGGCATCTCGCGGCTCCTCACAACAACATCATATACGGTCGACACGGTGACATCAAACCCGAGAATATCCTCGTCTTTTGCAAGCAAAACCAGCCAGAAGACCGAGGCACGCTCGTTATCACCGACTTTGGCCTCACACGTTTCCACACCGAAGGAACCAAGAGCTACTTCTCCAGCAAGGATGTCTTGAATACCTTTTCGTACCGTCCACCCGAGTGTGACATGGAAGAATGTCGCATCACTCAATCATTCGACATATGGTCCTTCGGCTGTGTCCTGCTAGAGTTCATTGCATGGTACCTCGGCGGCTGGGCTTTGGTGTTGAAGTTTGTCCGAGTCCGCAAGACAATCGACCCCGTGTTGAACGGCTGGAATGTTGATCAGTTCTTCGAGGCAGTCAGACCCGAAGGGGAAACGGAGGGCCCAGTCTTCTTTCGCGTAAAGCTGGAAGTTCACCAGTTTGTCATCAATGAACTCCACGCACACCCCAAATGCTCTGAGCCGATTCACAAGCTCCTCGACTACATCATGACGCATATGCTAGTCGTCGTTTCCAGAGGCGTGCAACAGAGAGACGACAGCAGCCAGGTGCATACGGAGCTTGACAAATTGTGCAAGATGGTTGCCCCTCCGGAATATAAGCTGGTGCCGTCTCCGCGCAAGACCGCGCTCGCCGAAATCCCGATTCCGGAAGCAGTTGAGATGCCCCTCAACCAAATCGCCAAACAAAACACGGCGGCAAGATTCAACCAGCTTCGAGAACATACCGGGAGGACTCGCAGGCTTCCTCCACACTCTCCCCGGAGAACACAAACGCATCCACCCCATGGCAATTAGTACGTGTTGATGATGTAGCCGACGGCTCGGGCAAGGGCTGGTTTCGGTCCAGTTGACCTTGGTACCTTACCCGAGGGAGCCTACGCGGACTGGACCGCAAACATTGACCCCAGCCTGCAGAGGTGCAAAGTTGGACAGGCGCCTACCGCCATGATTCCATAGTTACTACATCCAGTACCTTGAGTACCTCACTTAGAAACCATGACTTAGCTAGAGTCGTGTTGGGGAGTTGCTAGAGGTAGATAACGTTCAATGCCAATGTTGTCATACACCACTAACACCAGCATCATGCTCCAATCACTCCAGTGCTACTTCTACCTTATGATAGCAATGTCAATAGATGATACCGAGGAATGGACGGCTGAACGCCCAGAACACTCACTTACTTCCCGCGGTTTGATCGCCGCTTGTAGTGTCGCTGCTTGCTTTTTATATGCGCAATCTCGTTCTACAGAGGTTGCGACTGGAGTTAGTCGGTGGTAGGGATGGGGAAAAATGTACTGGTAAAAGGAAAAAGGGGCAAAGGGAAGCAAGAACAAGAGAGCCGAAAAGAAAAACGGCAAAAATAATGCTAAAATAATAACCCAAAATACAAAAGGGAAATAGGGAAAAGGGGTAATGGGTATGCGGAACGTCTAACCTCAGTTAGCTGGCGAGGCGCAGTGAGAATGAACTGGCCCATTTCAAACTATGGGAATACCGGCTGAAGTCAACGAAACTGCGCTCCTCAACATCGACAGGCACAGAAAGTCAGGCTCGCACATCGACCGCATAGTTCCCATCGCCAAAAAGCATCTTGAGCTCCTTGTCGAGAGCCCGTGGATCGTTGTAACGGAGGGGGACAACTTGCTGCACCGCCATTGCGGCTGTGTGCTCCGATATGGGTTTCGGGCGGTTGGTGGATGGTCACACACCGAAGATCTAGGTAGTTGGAGTGGCTTGGGCCGAGAATGTAGTTTCTCCTACCAGGATGGACTCAAAAAGGCGGGGTCGAAAATGTATGGTTACACAGAAGACTTGGGAGCCTGGGAGGCAAACCACCCATGCCAAACAGAGCAGAGACGGGGCTTAAATAAATGCCGTCGGTCCGCTAATGGACCTGGCAAGAGCCTCACCGACAGCTTGCTGGCACCAGGCTGTGCCCAGCGCCCATTCTGCCGGTGCTATGCATTTGTCAGCCCACATGCAACTCGGCCCGCCGGGGTAGACACACAGCAAGCGGGCAAGTATGAGCTGTTCCAAGGAGCTAAGAGGGAATGCTGATGCGGTTGATATGTGTCGTGTTACAAACCCTCCACATCACCTTGGCCAACAGCACGCTCAAGTAAGAAGGCCAGGGGGTGAGGCAGCCCTCATTTTCACTGGTTGCATGATAATTAGTAGTAACGTTACTCGTTGACTTAGGCATAGTCTTGGGCTCTCACCTGCCACTCAGCTGAGACCTCGGGCCAACGCCACCCCCACATCTCCGGGACATCCATGAGTTTTGATCGGTATATGCTCATTGTAGGTCGCCGAAAATCTTAGTCTGTGAAGAATAAACAATATGTTATGTTACATACTGACTGAAAGTAAACATGGATTGGCCCCTGAGAGAAGCAGACTTTTGCGACGAGGATCTTGACAATGTCTTCCTCTACCAAACACGGCGGAGCAAGGCCGTATACCGCTTTGCCGATGACCAGGGACGTAACACGGTTCCTATCTCCACTCTGTCCGCAATACTGACTGACTCCCAGGAGATGTCAGAGTGCTGGCTAGAAACAGATCTCGAAGCAGCAAGATGGCTTGAGGAGGTGGGTAAACAGCTTGCAGTCGTTTTCCTGGTGTAGATTGTCAAATACAACCATGAACGGGAACTAAACAACAGCCTACGCACAGGTCAACATTCGCCAATGCAATCCCGGATTGGCCGTCATGTATGTAAGATCCCGATCAGTGCTCCATATGAGATATCACCTGAACCCCTGACCGGGATACTTCGACAAGACCAGCAGCAAACTGATTCGTTACCACGCAGTCTCGCGAACCGCGCCGAGCAGCCCAACAACCGCCACAACCCGGCCATCCTCGAGTACCTGCCCTTCAGCCGGACGTCGTTTGAGAGGATCGCGGCCAACCTCCCGCTGCACGGCGACACGGCTCGCATCATCAACCGCTCCGACATGCCCTTCTTCACCGACATCAACCTGCTCGACCGCCGGGAAAACGCCATCTGTTGGTCCCCCTTACTCTCCCAGGCTACTACCTGAACTTTACAACCTCCCATGTTATCTCAATTTTAAAGTTAGGTACACTAACAGCCACACAAAGTCTTCATAACCCGCACCTCAGCCTCTTACCCCAACGACCTCGCCCTATCAGCCGTCTTCTCCCCCTCCACGGGGTGCACATCAGCGGTATTCTTCGGCTGCACCGACGACGTGGCCGAGGAGATCGCCAGCCGGATCTACAACGCCGAGGACGGGGCCTGGACACACCCCCTACTTATCGTTGGGATCCTGGCTGAACTGGAACGCGAGCGGCACATGAAGCTGGTGCAGGAGCGTGTATTTGCGCTGCTCACCCGTGTCCGCGTGCTCAGCAGGGGTGAAGCAGTCTCTGTGAGTTCTGAGATGGTGCGTGAGAATTACTCGGTCGATCTCTGGATCGACGTCAGTCAGCTCCGTATCGCACTTGGTGCGTGGTTGGTTGAGTTGAGGAAGGTGGTGGGTTGTGTGAAGGAGTTGGAAGGGTTGTTGGAAGAGGAGGAAGGGGGCGGGGGAGAAAAGGGGGGACTGGAACTGGAGAAGATGGAAAAAGGATATGGGGATGATGAGAAGGGGGTTAAGGGGTACAACTTGAAGTGGAAGAAAAGTGCGCGGAAAACGGGCAGGAGGATTCAAAAGAGGTTGGGTGAAATCATGGCCGAGTATGAGCTGAAGATCAAGGAGTGCTCGATGGTCCTTGACGGCATGGCGCTGAGCGCGCAGTTGGTGGGTACCTGACCTTAGCCCCTGAGAATGAGGAGTGAGGCTGCTAAGTGCTAACCTCGGTGCAGTCGTGGAATCAGATCGGCTACCAGGACACCCAGGCAAACCTCAAAATTGCAAGCGACACACGCCAGGACTCGAATCAGATGCGGTCGATAGCGTTTCTGACCATGTTCTTTCTTCCTGCGACTTTCATAGCGGTAGGTATCCCTACCATCTCCTTATCTTACTCGGTTACTACCATGAAATAACCATGCCTGACAAACGGTTGCTAATTACCGGGCCTTATAACAGTCTCTCTTTTCCATGACATTTTTCAACTGGAGTGCCGCCGATGGGGAGCAAATTGTCTCACCCTATCTCTGGATCTACCCCGTGCTCACCGTCACCATCACAGCAATTGTTATCGCATGCTGGTATTTCTTTATCAGGCGGCGTCGTGCTCAAGCTTCTGACACGGGCTGGGTTGAAAAGGAGCCAGTATGACGGTATGCGAAGAGAGAGTGAACCAACTGCATTCCATACACGCATATTATGATACAATGCTGCCAGAAGCTCTAGATGTCATTATGAGAGAGAGGGACACCTCACTGTTCGACGGGATTCCCCGATAAACTTCGCTCGTGGCCCAACTCTAAGCCAGTCGATGCCCAATACGTGGCCGCGAGCCTGCCATTGCCCTGCGCGAACTCAATGAGTGGAAATGATGGCAGGGGTTGGGGGCCCGGGTTATACGCGGTTTGCTGCTCATCTTGCTGTTTCTAATGCGCCTTCATGCTCCCGTCGGTTATTCACATGCAGAGGAAAATGTTTTCGTCCGCCAGCATTCTCCCGGGCCCGGGTTGCACAGAACTATGGCCCTTACATTAGCAAACGCAACTACTAGTATATTGAACTCTTAGGTAAACTGAGTATTAATAAACAACCCTAGTACTTTATCACTTTAAAACCAAGTCTTACGATATTAAGTCATGGTAGTTAGGCTTCGCCTTTTTCGTTTAGACCGTGCCGCTGCCTGTGTGCCTTTGGGTTCGAAACCATGCGGCCGTGGCTCATGACCTGTACGAACTCATATATCTTTCCGTGTAACGGTCAGACCGTGCAGCCAGGGCACTGTCAGACCTGCTTCGCCGCAGGCATTGGTCAGGCTCATGGAGGCCTGGGTTAGTAGTACTAGTACTTAGGTCTCCCCCCTTGCCTCCCTCTTTGACCCCTTCCCTTACTCTCTCACCTTACCCATCTCAAGAGTCGACTTCATTCTAAAATTCACAACGTCCCGAGTCCCCAGCGTAATTCGTTTCTGTGCCGTGTCATGGATGCGATCTCCAAAACAGACCAAGGCCAACGTGCGTCCCGATTGTGGACAGGCAACAGCACCCACCCAACAGTCCAACAACAAGCAAACTTCGAAATACCTTGTCGGCTAATTAGGCCTGATCGACTGCAAAACTATCTCGTGCGACGGTATGGAGTAGGCAATTTCCGTGTCGAGGTGAGAAAGATCTACGAGTCTTCGTTGCCAACTCCTGTTCCCCCCGAATACCAGACTTTACTTTCACGGCCTCGCTAACCACAACTTGAACTCTTCTGACTCAATATAAAGATTGCCCAGGACATTTACGAGATTACGTTGCCGGCATCCGGGTCCAAACTGAGTCATTACCCGTAACAAGGACTAAGCAGCATGTGTTGACGTGGGACGGCTGAGGGGCCTGAATCCCTTCAATGACTCAGGGAAGTCCACGTCATGGAGGGTGTTATGGATATGGAAGCTGATTTGCTATGTTGGGCAAGAGATAACATGGTTGATCTGCAAGTAGGAAAAGGGGGTGGAGTTTTTACGGACGTGTCAGACGGTTGAATACATTGAAGACTCTAGACTGAATACCTGGGATATCATGGAGACTCCGCATCTTAGATCGAGTGTGACGAAACTATACAAGGTGCCAAAGACCTCCAACTACGTACGCAAGAGAATACGCGTCAATATCCTGCAAGCGTGGGTGCAACGTGACTCGATACATGCCGGCCTAGGGTACATGTACCTAGGTAGGCAAGCGTAAAGACGTCCAAACTAGCAGACTCCTTGCCCAGTAATGTCCTTTAACGTCCGCTCTAGGATCTCATACCTCCATGGGCTCGTCTGAATCACTGCAGTTTTCAACCCCGTCGCTCGATCCCATCAAGATGTCCTTATCGTCCCCAACCACCTCTAACCCACTCGCTCCGTGTTCTCCATGTTCTCCGACTTTCGCCCTTTTTGCACTCTGGGACTCATCATTCGCTGTCATGGATTGCTTCCTCTTACGACTTGAGGCTGTTTCCAGCTCTGCAAGTTGGCGCTCTATTTCCAGCACCAGTGAATCGACAGTTTCGGTTGGAATTTTTTCCCGAATCCATGTTCTTACAAATACCCTCAAGCTTTCCAAGGTCTCCTTGTTTAGAACCCTTCGACTTAGGATCATTCTAAAGAATGGCTCCAAATTCTGGCGCCACTTTTTTTCTTTCATCAATCGAGCTTATGAATGATCTGCACCGTGACTCTTCGCAGAAAAATGAAAAGACAGAGCAATGCCGGCCACCTTGGCAGTGATCGTTTATATTTGCGCCAGCGTCCAGAAAGTCATTCAATGTATGTAGCGAATGGGCGTTTGGACGCGTGAACAGCCATGCAGATAGGTACAGGCCGAAAGCCGTTGATGGGCTTTTCAGTTGGCCAAAATATCTGGAATATCTCTCCTTCGAGGCTTCATAGCCCCCGGACGGTATGAATGCGTTAGGATCTGCGCCGTGAGAGAAGAAGAGCCTTACAATCGAGCAATAACGTTCCCAGTCTTCTTCAGTTAGTAGATTTCTGTCCGGGTACATTCGGTCAATCAAACATAACCATGGTGACATTGTTGATCTGCACCAGGCTGGTTTACTGTTGGGATCCCATCCGTAGCGAAGCAAAAGTGCTAGAGTGGGGATGTGAGGAGGTAGTCTCTTATCTAAAACATCTAGGACGGTCCAAAGCGGTGACTCTCCCAAGATGTCAAAATAGACTGGGCCTTCTGTTGCAAGCTGTTGCTCAATGTACCAGTCAAGTCGGCTTGAAGCTAAGACCGATTGCGAAACCGGCGTAAACCATCTTGAACCGAATGACGCCAGGGAGTCCCGTTGGTTACAAATACGACCCCCAGAGAGCGTTCTAACTCATCGAGCAAGGTCGTCACTGTGGTCTGATGTTCGATAGTGCATGAGGATGCCTGGGACAGACGCGCATTTGTGTCGTTCCGAATCCGGAACTTGAACCCGTATTCGTATTCGTTCACGTCAGGCCTATGGAAGTTGCTTTTGAACATAGATGCAAAGGCCTTGAGTATAGAGACTTCTGGATTGAATCCTCTCGGTGCCTTGGCAACCAGAAACTCCTGAATCTCTTTCGTCCGCATGAAGTCCCCGACTGTTCGATGGAGGAACATGACTCCCCCGTGTACAACCTCTAACAAGCCCTGAGATCGCGCGTTGATCCGCCGACGCATTAATGACAGAGACTTCTCAGCGATAAAGAATGGATTTGGTCCAATCGGGCGATGGATCGCGTAGTTCTCATCTTCGTACTCATCTTCGTGGTGGAGATAAACCTCAAGCTCGAGGGGTTCATCTGCTGCAAGGGCGATGAGAAACATCCCTGCCATCTTCTGGTGATATACCTTATCCACAGAGTCGAGTATGCGTTTGAACATGGCCTCCAAGCTGCTTGGTAGCAGGTCAAGTCTCCGCTGTAGATCTCTGAATGTGTCGTCGTTTGTTAGACCTCTTCCGAGATCTCGTACGACCAGATAGACCTACAGGAAAACACCCTGCGACCTGTTTGTGATCTCGGAAATGAGCCATTGCCTTTGTGTTTCATCTAAAGCACATTCCTGCCATCGGGAGTGACTTTCAATCTGAGACTTGGCAAAGTGGGCGATGTCCTCCCTAGTGAAGTCGTGAACCGCAAGGCTAGGGCACTCCCGAAATGTAACAGTGAAGACATTCAATGGGCGACTTGAGACGCAAAACTTGAGATTTGGCGACTTGATGAGTCTCATGAAGAGGTTGCAAAGGTTCTCGTTCTCACCCCCCTCATCGCCATATTCATCTAGCCCATCGATGAGGAAGCACACTTTGAAGGAGACGACTTGGCTCTCCGCAAGCGCCTCAAGAGCAAGCTTGAGGTCAGACTCGGTCCAAGATATTCCGGATGCATCGGCGCCTTTGTCGCGGACTGCGTCCCAGCGTGATGGGCAGATTGTGCGGATACAACCCTGGTCCTTACTGAAGATGTCATACAGCAATGACTGCAAGAGTCCTCTCGTCGAGCGTTGCATACGCGTACCCTGGCTCCAGAAGTAGTGCGGCACAACGGCTACTTTCTGTGGACTAGCCCACTCTTCCAGAAGAGCCTGGGTTTCCCGCTTGTCGGCCAGAAACTTCATGAGTGTTGACTTGCCCGATCCTGCTTTACCAGATATCCAAAACAGACCTGTGCCACTTCGTAGCCACTCAGACAAGGCGGAATCGAAGATCCACTCGAAGGTCCGAGCATGGGCCTCGGATATTGCTTCATGCCGGGCAAGTCTGGACTCGAAGTTTAGGCTGGATAGAATGGTGGCCTGCGTAGAAAGGTTCTTATGGTCCGAAACCAGACGCTCTAGTCGAGAGGCAATCCGCTGAATCACGTCGACACATCTCTGACGTGCGTTGAAGTATTATCGGTACTTCGTTGCCGCTTGGTGATTGAATGTCCAGCCTCAGTGATCGAAGTCCGTGGTTGATCTCGTCGAGCTTGCTCGACTGACCCGACTGGAAAATCTGGTTGTCTTGCCTCAAGCGTCGGAGGGATTCGTCGACGGTCGAGAGGTTGCCTCTGATGAACAGAGTATCTACCATTAGCAAGCAGTCCAAAGCGTGCTCAGGGGTAGATATAGAATGCGTACCTGACGATGTCCACGACGTATAGGGTTATCAAGCGTTGGGACCGTTTAAGTTTATCATCCAAGTCCTTAAGCTTGCGGCGGTTTCGAATTGTCCCTAGCCCAGTTTTGATGCTCTTCCATAGTCGGTGGCGATCTCCTTGAATCCTTAACGGCGCTAAAATCTCGAGTAGTGCATCGCAATCTGCCGCACACTGCGTTGCTAGATCTCTCAGACGTGCCGCTGCTTGACTTGAGGGGGAGGCTGGAGAGCTCTCATGGTGAATATGGATTTGCCCAGAGCTAGCGGCGTTCTTCATTCCATTCGAAAGCTCTTGCGGCTTCGAATAGACGTCCTCTAGAGCCAGATTATCTGCCGGGGCTCCTCTGGCAGACTGGAAGTGTCGGTGGTCGCGGAGCAGAGACTTGCACCGAAGTCAATAAACTGCGCGATCGCGGCAGCAGCTCCGAGAATCGCAAACGACTCCATTCCCTGTCAGGTTGTATTGCAGTCGCCGAAGGTTCGGTCTGGGCAAGATGGACCGAAACAGAGGAGGTGTTTGCGTTTTTGAGAAGGAGATTCTCAACGTAGAGTTGGCAACAGACTGTACGTTCACCGCGATTTTGCGAATAGCATTCCGTTGCGGTTTCGAGGAAAAAACAACCGGTAGTTTTCAGTTCCAGAGGCTGACTGGAACTCGCCTTTTTGAATCCACCCTTCAGCCATGATTCGTTGACTGGCCACCCCCTTTCTATTCATACCAATAAAGGGTTGCGTTTCTTGTCTGTGGCCAACGATGAGCAGATGTGCACGCGGGCAGGCCTCGGGAAGTATTTAAAAGTAATTCTCCAGACAAGGACTCAACATTTATCCCCGAATATGAAAGCAACGGCCTCTTTGTGGGCAGTGCGATCTACCGAGGAAGGTTCCAGCACTGTTAGGCTTCTTTGTACGATACAGCGGAATCTTTCTGCCGAAAAAGAGTCCACTCCCCTCTTCCCAGCCTGTTGGGTCGCTGGTAGGCTTGTCTTCCCAATGATGTGGTAGCGACCGGCACCGCGGCTGTGGGCAACCGGTAAAGCCTAGTACACAGGTGCACTGTGGAACGCCAACCGAGCTGCCGTTTCTTGCCTTTGACGTCGCCCAAACCCTTGGGCGGCGCGGAAGTGCCTACCCTTTGCCGACGAGGGTCAATTGCGAGAGACGAAACCTGGAGTCTCTAGAGAGCCATGGACGGACAGAATATTAGCCGAGCGATCCATTGAGAATCAGGGAATGTTGGACCGCTGAAACTTCTTGAAAGAGACCGGCGTAAAATCTTGCCGGCATGCAGCAGATTCCGGAGCTGTAAGAAGGTGACTAGAAGGTGATACATATCTTACATACCTAGATACTGGAGGGGAAGCAGACCGGGAAGGGGCTGTGCCCTGACTCGCGCTGACGGACAGTGACAGGCGGCCAGCCATGTCGACGTCGGCTACGCGTATTGGCCAACGCTCTCAGGGCAGTTGCCAAGCGCTATGTAACATTTCCCCGTTATAATTACGATCAGTGTGCACTGATGAAAAACTGTTGCATGATGTCTCGAGGCTTGAGAGAACTTATGCAGCCAAAGGTGCAGAGAAGGTGCTGTTGGCATCTGAACGAGGTGTTCAACTTCCCAGTGAGAGTACCCTACCGTGACACGTCAGAATTGGGTTATGTCTATCCAGGTCCACGGTGGAGAACCCAAGACATTGCAGCCCCACTGAAAAAAATCCACCTCCCCAAGCCCTCCAAGCCCACAATTGTTAGTGCATATGCTGCAAATTTCTTAAGTTCAAAACCACTACACTTTCGAGTACATTCAAATCAATCCAGCAGAACGCAGCACAAATGCATCATCGCCCAACGTTTTTATCTATATGTTTACACTAACCTGAATCCTAGCCCTAACCCTAAGTCCTAACCGCTAACCCTAAGCAATAACCACTAACCCTAACCACTAATCCTAGCCCAGTATCTTGTGTATGTCGTGTTGAGTGTGCAGGTGAGAGCATAACAGAGGAAAAGTGGGTACAGTGGGGCAATGTCTCTAGATCGGGATGAGTGGGGCTTTTCCACCGTAGACCTCGATAGCCCCAGGCCAGAAGGGACTTCAAGACGTACTCTGCCAAGGCGCTAAGCCACAAACGGCATTTGCCGAGTGCTACAGTCCAACCCTTGTTCGTTCGTTAGCGTGGTACTTAGGATGGATCTGAACAAGCATGCCAAAGCTAACCAAAATCAATTGCGAGAATTCATTCATTCAAAGCCCTGGTGATAGCTGTTTTGAAGCCCTGTCGATGTGGGCTAATCCGAGTGCTTTGCAATGTTGTAAATATGTAAGGAATAGTCGGCTGGAGAGGTTGAAGAAAGAGGAAAAGTTTAAGCCAGGGGCGAAGCCAGGGTAGAAAAGTCGGTCGAAGGTTATGTAAGCCCAAAAAATGGGTCAGTGAGCCGGATGCGCGCGTTTTGGTTGGCCAAAGGCCCCCTGGTGTCTGTGCTGTGGTTGGTTGGAAAAAGCGGAGCAGGTTTCGCGCTAACAAACGAACAAGCCTTATCCTGTACATAACGGCATTGGAACTAGGCCTCATTCGCATCCACTCAACCCCGCTCCTTCTGCCCTACGTGGCTGACCGCGTTTTGGAGCTGAAGAGCTCCTTCCACTTCTCAATGCTGTGCTGTATTCTCCAGTATTACGGTCCCTCATTTCTCCAAGTGTCCCCCGATTCTAAGTAGCTTCACAAACCCCGAACCTCATGCGCGCCTCCCAGTCCCACGCCATGCGACGACACAGCCCTCCCGATCGACTGGATAGACACCACTTCGGTGTGCCCCTGGCTTTCTCTGCCTCCGCCCCCTAACTTTATTTATCCGACGTCAATGGCACCCAGCCCCAGCTCCTTGGACTTGGCTATGCAAAGCCCGCCTCCCTTGTTCCAACCATGGCTTCCAACCGATTTGGATGTGCGCGGGGACATAGCATTCGCTAACACGAGGTAACGTCCCTCGCGGGAGTCCGTTGGTGCGCATTTCAGCTGCTGACGTCCCGTGAGCCCTTCGATGCAACCCTTATAAAGTTCTGTCGGCTCGTAAGGCTGGCCCTCCGCGGCGCCCAGAAAGCAATTCCCCCATAACGGGACAGCAAATGTCAAGATTGAGTGAGGTATGTAGCACTTGGATCGCAGCTGCGGCTCTCCAAGTCACTATCCTTGCGGCGAACATCAATACAAAATTGCTGACCAGCAGCTACAGCGCCGGCCATGCAGGACGTCGCGTGTTCAAATTGTCGGAACCGAAAGGTTCGTTGCGGTAGGGAACGGCCGACCTGCACTAACTGCTCGAGGGACCGAGTAAAGTGCGTTTACACGACACCGACAAAGCGCGTCAACCACGTCAAAGTGCTGTCAGTTACTTGTCCCTCTGCAATCGCATGCATGAAAGGGTGCTCACTGCTGAAGCAGATGCGAAGGGTTCGGTGATTTGCAGAACAGGTTAACCCTCGTTCAAGAGGAGCTGTCGTCGCTGACTGCCCTGTTCCGGCACACAAAAGTGTCTGGAGCTTTGCCCGGGCCAGCTACGCAACCAGCCAGCGAGCCCGAGACACATGCTGGTCCTGAGCGTGGTGTCGCCCCGCTCATTGCCGGCTATCTCACCCGCAGCAATGGGGACTCGGTTGAGAAATACTACGGGCCATGGACGCTGGTCGCCCTCTGCCGTGAGTTTGGAGTCGAGGTCAGCTCGCGCTTTGGGTACACAAGCGCCGCTGGCAATGTCGCTGGCCGGATGTGGCTCGATGCCGAAGATGACCTCCAGCAGGGTTTCACCAAATGCACGGGCACGAGTATCCCCCTCCCTCCGCGTCAACTGCTCGATTCCGTCCTCGACAGGTTCTTCAGTCGCGCCGAGCACGCCACGGATATTTTTGTGCGTCCAATATTTGAGCAGGCTGTTGAGCGAGTGTATGCCAACTTGTCAGCAGACTCTGAGGCATGGGCCGCCTGCTTCACTTCCATAATTCTGCTTGTCATAGGAGAAGATCATGGTGTCAACAAGCGCGACCCGTTCACACACGGTCTGATCATGGCTGCTCGCACCGCTGCCCACCAATCTACTATTTTCTTGACTCTTCGAGTGGTCAATGTGCAGGCGTTAGCTCTTCTCGTAAGCATTTCACCGGGACTTATGAGATCGAACGCTGACATTAAGTCCGTCGTGTAGAGCCTTCTTGTCCAGCAGACTCATAGTGAGACACTTGGTGACGCCCTGTTTTCCCAAGCCTGCACGCTTGCCAAAACCATGGGCCTCCAACACGCAGGGCGCGGGTCTACCTTATCATCATTGTCTGCCGAAGAGGTTGAGGAGCGTCAGAAGATATTCCATTCCCTTTACGTCCGAGATCGCTGTGGCGCCTTGCTCAGGGGCTCATCGCCATGGCTGACGAGATTCACTCTCGGGCTCAGCCCATCCCAGGAATGTGATGCCGAAGATGCAACTCGTAGGTCTCAGTCGGAATCGAGATCCGGCGTGAACAAGAGGAACAAGGCGGCTTGGATCGAACTGGCTACGTTGCAGGGCGAAATGCACCATCTGATCTTTTCGCCGCAGAGCCCTCTGGTATCGGCCGCAGAATGCCGCGTATTGCTAGCGAGGATTGCTCAAGGCCTTAAGCTGTGGTCGGAGAAGCATTCCGTGCCACCCAAAACCTTGCCATCGACCCAGGACGACGTTTCCCTGAGCCTTGCTTTCCTAGGCACGCGTATCAGGGCGATTGAGGCCCAGAAAACCGGAGAGGAGAACGGACCCGACTGTGCCCAGGTGTTGGATGATGCTCGCCTCAGCTGTCTGTTACTGTTGGCCGCGTGCGATGGTCTACAAAACGAGAAGTTTGTGGAGCGAACGAGGATGCTTCTTGGTAGCGACGCTGCCAGAGACGTGGTCGCGAGCTCTACGCCTACCAATGCCACGTTGCCATCGCCACCGGCCCTAACAAGCAATCCTCCTGCGGAGGCTAAATCTACGCAGCAACCTCCCCGAATTGGAATCCATCGGCTGGCCCTCAGTTTCCCAGCTATATCTCTCTTTGTTCTTGCCAGGCACATCTTGCAATTGAGGGACGGCTCTGTGAGGCAGCCACCAACCGAAGGGAAGGGCGGTGGCCAAGAAGAAAGTCAGAACCAAGTATGCGAGGACAGGTTATTGCTTGAGGCCCTTTGGGCATGTTTCCGTGACAACCCGGCTCTCCAAAACAACGGTCCCGACAATTATACTACAAGGCTGGGACGTATCATCGAGCGCCTGGTCTATATTGTTTGCTTGGCCGACAAACATATCGACTACGATCCCGAGGGCGAGCTTGCTGGCAGCCAGCCGGACATCAATACTCTGGACACCATATCATCGCCCAGTTTTCCGCTGTGGGGCGATTCTAAGCACACCTCACTTGACCTCTCCTTTCCGACTATGGGGTACGGTGGGTGGCTGGGTGCCCCGCTGGTTGGCAGTAACAATCCTGTTTCATCCCTGGGCCATCAATGGACAGTCCCTGGCAGTTCAGGCTACCTCGGACCCGGCTGCGCTCCTACCGTGTCGCTTCCCGCAACGATGCCAGCGGCATCACCCTTTGTTGTCCCTGATATGGAGCGGGCGGGGACATACCCGGCCAACGCGTGGGAACAGCAAATGCAGCTCACGACTGTTGCCACCCAGCAACAAATGCAACATGAAGCTCAGGCGGATAGTGAGGGAAAGCGGCGGCGCAAAAGACCGCGGCATGACCCGGGGACCGATACGGAGAGTTGAAGCGGGGCAGTCTGCATAGGTTGGGAATTGGGAGTTCGTGAGGAGCTCGCTTGGTATTTATAGGGACACGTTGGCGCTGGATGGTGGTTTATGAGGCTGAACGGCTACTAAAGACGGAAGGGCTTGCATTCAGGGGGTTATGTAACGGCAGGACATAAAGCATGGGGTCAATGAGTGATACACCGGTAAAACACAGTGGAAGGGAGCTACGTTATCACATAGACACAGTCGTCCTTACAGTACTTGCTGGATTGGCCGTCTTCTTGTTGGCCACTTAGGGACATGATTTACCCAAAACTTGTGATTCATCAACAGGTTTCCCCTCGTCGCCATCAACAAACGGGCGGAGTGAACCGTCGATGGTATCTTAGGTAGCCAAGGAGGAACGAAAAACAGCGCTTCCTCCACTGGCAACCGTCAGCAGCACCCCCTGACAAGACATTTGACACCAACCCCTGAGTGAGCCACTACCCCTAACTCAAGTCTATCTACAGATACCCCTGGTCAGGTACAAAACACCATTCAATGTGGAAGCCAATCCAAACTCTCAGCTTAATGCGCAAACCGGAAATCCAACCGCTTACACCCCCTCACAGGGCTATGCTTGATGTACTCAACGCGCTCGGCCTCGCTCATGGCACGCCACTTGCGCTCCTTTTGGTTGTTGCGCCAGACGTAGTAGGCCTTGGTGGTGAGGAAGATGGCGATGGCCAGCAGGTTGATGGCGACCAGCCTGGTGTTGCCCTCGCGGTAGTAGGGCTTGTCGTGGTCCTGGTAGATGAAGGAGTAGATTACGTGGCCGAGTTGGACGGATATCTTTGTTTGCTATGGATTAGTGGGTGTTGTACGGGAGGGGGTTGTTGGTTGTTTGAGAGGGGATAGGGGGGAGCGTGGGGGGTTGGGGTTGGCCGTTAAGGTTGGTGGTAACCCGACTCAAGTGACTCAGAGGGAAAAGGCCAGCTTACGTTGTACAGAGCTGATGCCACCGTCCGGGTGCCAACGTTGTTTGCGTTCTTAGAGGTCCAGGCCACCATGATTGCGTCTGAAGCAGCATGCGGTTAGGCAGTGCACGAGGCTAGAAGGGGGAAAGGGGCAGGGGGAAGGAGCCATACGGCAGTAGGGGTATGACAGCAGGACAGTAATTAGTGCGTAAGTGCCCCAAGCATCTTTGATGACGCCGGGCCAGAAGCGCAGGGCGATAATACAAGGCAGTGTCCACACGGATTGGAGCATGGCTGTAAAAGTGCGCTCGTTGAGATACTCGGACAGCCGGGTCAGGGCGAGAAGAAAGATGATGTGGAAGATTGTCTGGGAAGGGTTAGTTGAGTAAAGCATCATTTCAGACATAGAAGACGTACATTCGGAATGGTAAGCAGGTTGGTGGTGAAGGGGTTGAACCCAAGCGACCGCAGTGTCAAGGTCAGGTATGAGTTCACCGGCCCCTGAGGAATGAACGAGATCAGCCCGATGGCATACATGGGCCAGAGATCATACTCCTTAAGAACTTCCCACAGCCGGCGGAGCGTGATGGCCTCACGGTTGTGCATGTCTCCCTTGGACGGGTCGTCGCGCAAAACGCGATTTACCACGATGGCCACCTCGCGGTCGCTGAACCAGCCCTTGGGGCGGAACCACGCTTTAGTTTGCACGACTGATGCAGGCATGTTGAAGAAGGAAGCTAGCCCGATGACCATCGTGATAAGGCCCTCGACAAGGAACAGCCATCGCCAACCGGCCCAGCCGTTGACACCACGCAGATGTAAAAGGGCAAAGGCAAGCAGGGAGGTTGCCACTGTTGTTACTGACAGGGTTGTCCAGAAGTAGCTGTGTTCCTTGATTAGGACCTAAGGTTGGCTTGACAGTCAGGGTCAGGGGGTACAAACTGACCTCAGCCGGATTGGCAGCTCTCGCGAGGTATAGAAATAAGACAGCCAGAGAACGATGTCCGGGATGAAGCCCCCTTCGAGCAGCCCTAACAGAGCACGGGTAGCGAGGAACCCTGAGCGGTCCGTTATGGCACACTGCGAAATAGCGACTGCCGACCAGAGCACAATTTGGATAGGAATCCACCGGTCCGGGCCGATCTTCTTGGATACCAGCTGGGATGGCAGTTCGGCCAAGAGGAAGCTGATGAGGAAGACCACGGTCCCATAGTTGTAGTCTTTTTGGTGTCAGCATTAGTAGACAAAGGCGGGACTGTTCAAGGGACCGTACCATTGGTGTTAAGACCCAAATCGTCAAGGAGATTGTCGGAGAGGGCTTGCGAGAGGTTCCCTCGGTCAACTTGGAGGGCGAAGAACATGACGCACTAGTAGCAACTACGTATCAGCCTTGAGGTCATCAAGGTAAATAGGCACTGCAGTAGACACGAAGCAGGAGATTGTAAGAGCCCGGGTGATACATACCGCCCAGGTGCAGATCCTCCAGTCTAGTTTGCGGACCACTCTTTTCTCTTCTTCCTCAGTCCATGTCAAGGTCGGGTCGAACGCATGGCGGCACTCGTACTGAGCGTCGTCGTATACTTGTCGCCAGTAGGCTGCGACCTCGGGGTCGAGGAAGGGATTCTTGGCCAGATCCAGAGACTCCGCCTCGGAGCTGGAATCCTCGCTGGCTGAAGTCGACTCGAAAGGGGCTTTGTCTGTGTCTTTACCATCCGCCATTTCGTACCTCTTGTCTTCGGTGACTGGAGTTGAGCTTGACGCAGGCGAGTGTGCCATTGTCGGTATCACTTGCGGTTGAATGAAGGCGGAACCGGGACTTGGGGGTGGCTGCGATGTGAGTGGTAGCCGGCCCGGGCATAGAGTAGGATGGCATCTGTGATGTTTATACGAACCATCGGCAGTGGCGATTAAGACCCAGATGTTGTTCTAGACCCCCAGCCGATGTGCGTGGAGTAGCGAGTTGAAGTGTATTCTGGCATCAGCGTTACATATTGCGTGATAGGAGATACCTTCCCTAAGCGGCGTCTTTGGCCTGATGACAGCGGGGATCTTGTCGACCAACACCTAACTAGCGGATCTCCCGTAATTTTCACCAGCTTGAGATTGATAGACCCCATCCGACAGAGTGAGCGCAGTGCACCAGACTGTGGCAACATGAAGGAAGAATAGAGCACCGGTAGTTCGAGGTATCACTGCCGATTCTTGAACTGTCAAGGCATGTGATCCCCTACCCGGCGACGAGGATCCCGAACGTGGGGGTAGCTTATCTGGCCCTGAGATTCACGGATAGTACCTGCTGTCGTAATTCGTGCTAGGATGAGATGATCGTGCGTGTGTCGTGCGAGTGGTTGGTGTTGGTTGAACCCCTGAACCCCTTGGCTTGGTATTGAAAATGAAGCTCTAAAGTCGGACTAGAAAAGTAAGAAAACCACAAAAACGCTGATAAGGAGAGATAACATATGTATTGCAATCATGCAAATATATTTCACCATCAACTCGGTTACTGGCAACGTTCATATGGAATATGTGAAGCCTAGCATCTCACTATGCCCAAGGTTTCAACTGGAAGTTGGCTCGTCACAGTTTTGCAACATGACACCATAGCCTCTTAGGCTGGGCTGCGCGCTGTACTCAACAGCTTGGTCTCCGCGTCGCAGCATCATTCTTCGCTTCTAATCCTCGGACATCATCAAAGATCTCATCCGTCCATGACGCTATCTTCGACCACTGGGCCACAAAAGACATCGAGGGAAAACACTTCAGTGTTCTGGTACTCACCGGCTACCAGCCTGGCAGTGACCTTGACCTGATGCTCCCGAAATTGGTTGCACCGAAAATGGGTTGTTGATATCGTAGTCTGAGAACCGTCTGCACCGCCTTTTGAACCGCCTCCGTCAAGGAAATAGGCTCGAAAATAGTCCACCGCAACATAGTCGCTCAGTTGCGTTCTGAAATTCATATGTTGCATGACCGATTTAAACACTTCGTCTTGTTCAGTCCAAACCCGGCACACGGGCTCCTGGATTGTCGAACATCCCACCACCGCCTCGAATCTTCCGTGTGGACAGCATGGGAAATCGAACTTCACATAAGCATTTATACCCCAAGCTTGATGGAGGAAGAGTTCCCAGACTGGATCAAAGAGATCCTTTGGCATGACGTCAACCACCAACGCGCCCGGCGGTTTGCTCCCAATGTGGATGGAGCGAAAAAAGCGAGACTCAAGGGCCGCCTGGTCGGCAGCATTTAGATCCCGCCGGATGTATATCCCCCCTCTCTGGTACACGGTTCGTGCATCGTCGCCAGCCACATACAGTCTTTCCGGATGACTGCGGACATAGCCC
Organism: Canariomyces notabilis; assembly: GCF_033297395.1. NCBI lineage: Eukaryota > Fungi > Ascomycota > Sordariomycetes > Sordariales > Chaetomiaceae > Canariomyces > Canariomyces notabilis. The sequence goes on from NW_027041848.1 coordinate 157,658, forward strand.
AGAGGGGTCTTTGCTAGATACACTCCCATCCAGCCGCGAGGATCAGTGATGTCAGTTTGAGGCGCTTGACGAATGCCCAAATTCCATATGCTCTCTCCAGGCATTGAATCTGATTCCACCAGGGCGGTTGTTATGCGGACTCCCTTATTTGTAATAGTAAACTCTGGGTCCATGAGCCCGCCCATTTGTCCACGATTGAGGTTCCCAGAGTAGTAGAACTCCCTTGGTGACCTGGCAAAGGCGCCTCTGAACTCCTCGCGGATACCTTCAGAGGATCTTTCGTCTCTGTCCTCTTCAGGTTCGTCAAGCTCAGGCGGAATGTTTGATGTCCACGCAAACAAAGAGAGATCACAGCTCTGCTTTGCAATCTCCTCTTGCAGCCTCATGAACGCTTTTTTTCCCTCTCCGTAGATCATGGGCATGTGGATGTCGAAGATGCCCATCAGACAGTACGCAGTGTCTTCGATGCGGGTCGTCTTCCGCATTGACGCCCACGACATGCGTCTTGCGATGGGTATTCGGGAGAGGTTTGTGCAGTCCTCCAACACTTCGCGATCAATGCCGGTGCAGTTGGACAGGAAGGTGAGTGATTCAGCCTTTGACGATCTCTTACTCCAAGCCGCGTCGTAAAACTCAACGTTGCGAGGAGCAATGAGTTCCTGTAGCGTCCATCCTCTCTTCAGCCATCGAGATGCCGCAAACGCCCGGCCAAAGCTGTCCCCAGCCCGGACATCGGAGAGATATGCAAAGCAGACGGCTGCGTCCTTGTACCACTGGAACATGGAGTTGATGGCCTCGCTCAGTTCTGCGCTTGACGACTTGTCGATGCAGCACGTGTCGACCCAGCAGTATGCAAGTCCTCGCGTCAAGGCCAGTTGGCAAGTCATGATGATCTTTTCAAGGCCTGTCCTAGCATGTCCGGGCGCTCTCCCTTGTTCGTATTGGCGATACTCTTGGAAGGAGACCTCATCGTCGCCCCAGGTGTGAGAGAGAATTGCGTATGAATTTTTCTTTGGATTCTGCATGAACTCCAGTTTCATGTTTCGGCTGTTGATGAGCCACATTGTCGCATCTGGAGTATCCGTTGTACATAGCAGGTTGGACGATTTAACTGAGGTTGAACTTCTGAGGCGTTGTGTTGCGGGGTAAAGCTGAGCTACGGAGCACTGTGTCGATGAAGCGAAGTCGCAACCGGGCAGTTTTACAGCGTGTGTCTACACCGTTGTAACTTCATTTCTGGCGATTCACCAGCGCGGCGAGTGTTTCTTCAAGAGGTCGCCCAACGGGGTTGGATTTTTTGCTGTTTCACTGTCAAGAGGCACAGGCTCCCTCTCGTGTTGTGTGAGCTGGCGTAAGGCGCAGTCTTTTGGAGGTACGAAGGTACGTTGACGGAAGCCCGTTCCGGGAACGTGACACCTCCCATCCCACCCTCGCTCGACATGTTGCCCACCCCTGCGCCCTAGCCGCTGTGCCGCATGGTGTCGAGCACACTTGGGTTATTAATGACCTTCAACAAGCTTTTCTTGCAGAGGCAACCCACTGGTGTAAATTGAGGCAAGAAGGCTGCAACTTTGGAAATTGGGAGCCTTGTGAGATTGACGTTGCTGTTGGGGCTGCTGAACAATTAGCTGCTCGTCACTTGCCAACTTGAAAGCAGTGGCAATGCCGCACACACTCACCTAGGTCAGGTCTGCCTCGTCTGGTGTCTGGTGACGCGTACGAGAAGGCATCAAAGAAATTCAGGTTACACCTCAATTTCCACATTCTGAGCCTTTCGGAGCACCCGACACGCCCACGACACCATCTGGCAAGGCTGGCAGTTTCCAGGGAAATTTTTCTTTGAAGCACAGAGTTAGCTGCAACAGGGTATCCGAAGATGATTTTCGGGTCAGCAAAGGCCATAGCACAATCTCCCGTCCCGCCGTGTCAAGCCCAAATGTGCAGAACACGCTGCTTGGATGTGGGCGGGTTATCTTCACTCAACCAGGCCCGACAGTTTGGAGACGACGGGGGTCGTCCACGAGCCTTTTCCAATTTCCAGGTCCTCACCCACCTGCAGAGGTTTGTGGTGGCTTGCTGCCGACCCCGGAGGTGCAACAACCCCCCGGTAACTCTGGGCAGGTCACGGCGCCTGAGTGGATGATTGTTGCTCAGCCACGCTTGACATTGGCTCCCCCAGACACTGCGGCTGCAACGCATCTTCTGCGTCGTGCAGAATGCAAGGCACTGCAATGGCCCGCTGCAAGGTCCCACTGCAGGCCTCCCGACCCGCATGATCTTTAAATACACTCCGATTTGCACTTCTGGAACATCTCGATGAAGGTATGCATTCGATCACAATTCTCCAACAACCTCTGCAACAAACAAACTTGTAGATCATAGGCTCTTGATCTACCGATCCGCGAGGCGATTCGTTCATCAGCAGCTCTCAACCAGCTCGACGAGGCCTGAGGGTCGCGCCTCGATAAAACGACCCACCTGACTTCCATCCTTGCGCTCGCATCTCGTCGCCGCAATGGACAGCTACGCCCATTACTACGGACACCTCTCAGACTCATCTGAGGCGACTTCTCGTGGTTCTCGTCGCGACAGGTGCGGTGTTGACGGCTGCCGCAAGAAGCAGTGCTACTGCACCCTCCCCGGGAGGGCGGGGACTCGCATCTATTCCAAGTACTGCGAACTCCGTATGTTCCAGCCGGTCCCGATAGTCCTTGAGAAGCTGTCGCCACTAACATGCATGTACAGACACCTGCGAGGCCTTCCTGCTAGAAGACAGTGACCACTGCTCGCACCCAAGAGTCACTGGCCAGCGCTACTGCCAAAGCCGTAAGTTTCACGCCTGATAGACCATAAAATAGCTGCTGACCACAATCCCAGACCTAAAATGCGGCCAGCCTGGATGCGCTGAACTGGGGGAGTTTGCCTCCGAACGGGGCGAGTACGTGCAGTGGTTCTGCGCCGCCCGTAAGTTTGCACCCACTCCTGCACCAACAAATCCCACACACAGTTCGACTGATCCCATCCTCTTGACAGACCGGTGCACCGTAGCCCGCTGCCGCGCCAGAGCACGCGACTCGCAGCAGCAGCGCTGCAACACCCACACCATAACATGCAACATCAGTGGCTGCGACCGGCCCTGCCATCTCGACCGGGACGGCAGTCTCCTCCTGACCTGCGCCGTGCACTACGGCACCTTCAAGTGCGAGTGGCCCGGCTGTGTCCGCCGCAGGCCAGGCTACCATTTCAGATACTGCCTGGCCCACAAGTGCAGCCTCGCCCAATGCGGCAACGCCCGCGATCCCGCGGGAGGAGGCCCCATCTGCGTGCTCCGTAAGCCAGCCCCTTTTTATCGCAAACCAGACAGGTAGCATCAGACTAACAAAACAAACCACCAACAGACCGCTGCAAAATCTCCCCCTGCCAGAACCAGGTATCCGACCCCTCGCAACCATCCTCCCGAACCTGCCCGTCGCACACATGCAAATCCCCGCGGTGCCTCTCCGCGCGGCGATCCCCCGGCGACGACTTTTGCCCGTCACACGCGTGCGTGGTAGCCGGGTGCCTAGAGCCACGATCATCATCGTCAACCGGGTCCGGGCGGTGTGTGGAGCACGAGCTGAGGCGGGCGCGGCGCGACCGTGCCGCCTCGTGGGCCAGCAGTGCAGCGCGGAGCGGGGGTGGAGGCTCGTTCGATTTCGAGGCGCTACGGGAACGGTTCGATCGCGAGCGTAAGAGAAGGTCGGATGACCCGGAGGGGTTGAGGAGGCTTCAGAAGGAGAGGGAAAGGGAGATTGAGAGGATTGAGAAGGAGTTGGAGATGCTGGAGAGGGAACGCGGGCGCGGAGAGGGGTATGGGTCGTACCCTGGCTGGGAGCGGTGGTATGAGCGGTAGTTGGTGGGGACTTCTTTTGTCTGTTGTTTGGGTTTTGGTTCGGAGTTAGATGGGTTAGACATCGGTTCGGGTTGCATGGGTCCTTGGAGGCAGGCGGCAGGTTAGATCGGACAAGGAGAGATACCCGGACTTGGAATGTTAGAAGCGGACGGCGTTCGGTCGGTTTGGATACAGGGACTTACTTTCACAAGGCGTTCAGAAATACCAGGTGAAATCGTAAGGGGGAAAAAGACTTTGCAGACTCTATCAACGCTGATCCTCTACTCCCCTGTCTATTGTTGTGCGGTAACGAATGTTTGTACTAAAAATGGAGTTCGGTATTCGGTAAAACGTCCCTATATGAACAACTTGCTTCCACGGTACTTGGCTTTCTTCTCGTATGCGTCATGCTTGGCTGAGCTAGCCGCGAGGGTGATGTCGTCCACCGCCCTCTTGGGGAACCCTTCGAACGACCTGGCAAAGGTGGCTACTGAGTGCGCCACCAGCTACCACAGTGTCAGCATGATCCACCTCGCTCCGGTACAAGCATTTAGCAAAGGCCTACCTTCGAGTTCACCTCCCAAGCAGTGAGATTCAAGTTCTGCAGGTTGTCGCAGAGCTCGTGGTAGCAGACATCGTACGGCACCCCGTCTTCACCGCCAAACATGGCCGCCTCCTCGACCGTCTTGACGCCCTCAGCACCAGTGGCAATTCCACCAGCGGGAATGCCGCCCCGGATGAACCCGTCGTAGTCGCTCCGCCCGTCAAAGGGGATGAAGGTGTAGTTCAGACCCTGCCGTGTGTACCAATCGACATAAAAATCGCGCAGCTCCTGGGACCCAACGGGGTGCTCGTCATTCCGGGCGTCGTAGATCTGGTACGCAAAGTTCGGACTCGCTAGCATGTCGTAGTCCATGAACAGGCGTATCTTGCGGTTCTCCTCGGCAGACAGACTCTTGACGTAGTGGTATGAGCCCAGCAGGCCCTCCTCCTCGGCAGACCACCAGGCGAAACGCACACAGTTGTTGACAGTGAAGTTGGCCAGGTTGACGGCTATCTCCAGAAGAGTAAGACTGCCGGATCCGTCGTCATTGATACCCGGTCCCGCGTCGACTGAGTCGCTGTGCCCGCCGAGCATGACGCAGTTTTCGGGATCGCCTTGCGTGGTCTGGGCGACGATGTTTCTGGTGACGATCTGATCGACGACGGAGTCCACGTACGCAATGGACGGGATTGTCTCGCCCGCTTGGAGCCGCTGGACAAAGGGACGGGCATCCTCGCCGGGCAGGCCAAAGGTGGCGACGTGGTGCCGCGAGGGTTCGCCGAGCGTGCCAGCCACGGGGCCGTCTTCATAGTTGTATACCACGGCCGCAACGGCGCCTGCCTTGCCGGCCAGCTCAGACTTGGTGCCGAAGGGGCAGGTCCCACGTTTGATAAAGGCAATGTTGCCCGACACGAGGGCAGGGTAGTCGCCTGCGTCGCAGCCATCGTTGGACACGAGCGTGAGATTGCCGTGGACGGGCTCCTTGTTCTTGGTCGGGGGAGTCAAGCTCATGGGCTGGGCATGCTGGGCCACGGATTGGTCGAGAACCAAGCGCGACTCGGATACATATCCCGTCACGGCGGTGAAAGGCTGGTGCCAGACTCTGTAGTAATCGCCGAGTGTACCGAGGGTCTGGGAAATGTAGAGAAAGGTCCCCAGATGGCCTTTGCTGCCGATGACACGCGTGGGGTGATTGTACTCCTCCTTGGACATGTGAGCGAGCCACCACAGCTTCTTCGCACGCGCGAACAGGTTCTTGCTGTTGATGGTGGCCTGAAGGGCGTCGGAGTCGACGAGGGGCTTCCCGGGCTTGAGTCCCTGGACTTTGGAGTCGACACCAATCGGTACTTGCTGTTGCTCCGGCACGTGCAAAGCTGTCGCGCCACTCAGAGCTAGAGCAGCGAGCCCGCTCAGGGCGAATCCCTTCAGTGTCATCGAGTCCGGGTTTTTGGGGGGAGGGCCGAGTCGCGTGCTCGGTTGAAAGGTCGGGAATTCAGAAGCGCTCGGCATCACAAACGATAAGTTAAGCGACGGAACGGAGGGTTGGGGGGCCGATTCCGGTGCGGTTTCTTGGCTCAGCCAGGGAGGCGCAGCTGCTCGTTGAATGTTGATGGGGCAGGGTGGAGCCTCGGAAGCCCCACTGCAATGACACAACCTCAACTCTGTCATCAGGCAGCACATCTCTCAACAAATCCCCCAAGTCATCTACGGAGTAGATATCTTCTTGTTTAAGCACCCGCATTTGAGAATCGTTCTAGGCTGCGAATGATACCTCGTACTAGGTCCCAACTGATCGCCTACTTACTTGATTTCATCGCTAAGCCCACGCTTGCTCCCGGTTCATGCTCTCGCGCGATTCGCGCGGTTGATCGGAAACCGATCTCACGGAATCATTGCCGTGAAAGCCGGATATGGGTTCATCTTATACAAGCTGATAAACATGTGACGTCCTATTCAGCAAAGCAACCGCTCGACAAGTTTCTCGTCCTAATAATCATGTGTTGCCCATTTACACGCTTTATTATCCGCCCTATTTCTTGGGCACCTTTCCCCTTCTCTTGAGTGTATACCGATACGAGTAATGCCCCTTGATATCCGACGCCATGATGCGCATCGCAACCACGTCGTTCGACTTGACGCCGCCCTCAACAATGCCCGCCTGCACCGCCATATCCGCATACTTCTTCGCCTTCTTATCGTCACCCAGGTAATTATAATTCAGCGCCGCCAGCTCGTACGCCTCGGCAAACTTGGCATGCAGTCGATCCTCCTCCACGAGCTTCAAGTACCGCTCAATCAAGTCAAAGTCCACCTTTGTGCTGTCATGGTTCCTCAGCTCACCCCGCAGCTCTAGAATCTCCTCAAGCCGCTTATCCGCATTGGCAATCTCCTCATTACCACCCTTCGGCGAGCATGCGCTGCAGGTGCAGCCTTTCTTGCCGTTCCCGCGGCGACGCTTTACCCACGAGATGCGCTCCTCGCGCGGCGTGAGGGGGTTGATGTAGGCGATGGTGATAGGTTCGCCGACCTGGATGCGGCGGGCGACGGTGAGCCGGATGGCGAACGACTCGTCGAGGTGGTAGGCGGCGTTGGGTCGGCAATCGTGCTGCAACACAAAGACCTCGGGGTAGTTGACGTAGTGCTTCGAGTTTTCCTCCCGCCGGTACATGTAGCCGAGATCGATCTCAAAGGGCGCCGCACGAAGGATCTCCTCGATGGACCTCGGGTTGAGGTTGGCCGGATCGCCGGGCCGCAGGCGTTGCTTGTCGAACTTCTCGCGCGTCGCGTCGGGGAGGAAGGCCACGGCGGCTTCCAACAGCTTGATGCGGTCCTTCTTTCTCGGAATGTCGTCAAAGAGGGATTGGTGGACGATTAGTACCGGAGTCCACGACATGAGCGGCTTCCCGCGACGGATCGCCTTTGTTGCTCTGATAAGGACGCCTTGCTCCTGGTCTTGCACCTCCTCGAATGGGACGGGGTCCTCAAAGTACTTGTTCTCGCCTCGCTCGAAGTGCTCTTCTAGGCGGTCCATCTTTTGGTATTCCTCGTGCTTGGTGACCAGCACGATGCCACGGCCCTTGGCCATCCGGCGGTTTGTGTAGATACAGTACTCGCCCTCGCAGATCTTGGACTCCCACCATCCTTCTACAGGCGGCGTTTTGCGTGGGGTGGCTGTCGTGTTTTGGGCGTAAACGGTGCCCTTGTCAATGGGTTCATAGGCTAGGCCATCGCCCGAACCTGCGGGAGGAGGGTCTGCTCTAACCTCAGCTTTGGCATCCGTGTTGGCAGTGGCCAGAGGTGCCAGCAGCCCGAGAAGGAGCAAGCGGGCGAGGGAGAGCCGGCTCCGTGTCATGGTGGGCTATTTTCTGTCTAGCAATGAGCCCAATTCTGAGGGAGCAGCCTGTTCCACAAACCTAAGACGGCGAAGTTGTTGAGGCAGAGGGCTGTGCGGTGGACAAGACCAAATGGATTTGGCCTTCGAGTGTCCGGGCGTAGATGTCTTCTTTTGTTGACATTCGGCACATCCCCAGGTTATGGTAATGCATCGCTCAGATGATGCAACGTGGCCTAGACGCCGGGCACTGCCGTTGTCTATATCGCTGCATGCCAATCCAAGCTTCATTCGATTGAGCATCTGGAAACATCGACTACATGATTGGCGTTGGCAACTGCCTAAATATGTCTTCCGGCCCCAGATGACTTTACCCGCGGGACCAATTCTTCAACCCGATTACAGTCGGTTCCGTGGTGCTGGATCGACGGCTAAACTGCCAGACTCATGAGGAACGAAAAGAAACGCCAAAGTACTGCATGTCAGTACCTAAATCCCGAGAGGGAGAAGCTGAGAGAAGAGAGAGAATGGAGTAGTGGCAGGGAGCTAATGATCCATATGCCTAAGGTATCTGGCCTGCTTTTAGCGCTTGATGCTCCATCTAGGTACTCGATAATGATTCAGTTTCTTAGACTCTTAACGCATACCTTAGACTTAATACAACTATTATAGGTAGAACTGAGTAGTAGGTACTTCATGTTTACTAAGGCCCACCTGCAATTAGATACACTCACAGACAACATGAAAACTCAACGGAGTTGAGATGTTCTTGTCTAGCCGTGTACACTCTATCCGGTGCGCTCCAACATCAGTCATGAGAGTTGGACTCCTGGTCTCGAAGATATTGAGCTGAATGCGATCAAGATACAAGGGTACTAAGCAGAGTAGATTGAACGAGCTTCAACTACACCTATACCAGTCTGGTGGGAACGCCTACATGTAAAAGAAGCGTGTAAAGTCTCACCACAGTTTTCGGAAATATGGCATGATATCATTCTTGAGTGGAGTTCTAAGGAAAAAGGAGTTGTAGGAGCTCCGTGTATAAGCTAAGTAACGTTACCTCAAGTAAGGTTTCTTGAGCAGTACTGTGCCCTACTATTCATGTACTAATAAAGACTGCCCATTCAGGCACTTTTACTAGATAATGACTTATTCACTTACAGTCTCACACAGGGTATTCAATTCAGTCAATCAGTCCAGGCTAGCTGCAACGAATTGGCCGCCAGACGCACATACTATATTAAGCAGAGCCTCTTATCCTATGATCGACAACTGACAAGTGCTTGCCTCGCCCCTACGTACTAGTTTAAGTTGTTTTAAGTTGTCCCCCATGCACGTTTCCGCGGACTATTGGTTAGGTTAGGTAGGTGTCCCTTCGGTACAGTAACGTCAGTGTAATGGAACCCCTGAGCAATATGAGTATTCCGAGTCGATAGAGACCCTGTTAAGACGAAAATCATGTAAAAGTGAGAGATCAAAGTCACCAGACATCTTCCAGTCAGCGTGCCTGGCACGTTACATGTATGATGTATGTAGGCACCCAAGCTGCTGAAGTCACCACATGCAGCATATCAGACTCGGAGTCAAACGCACGCACCCTAAAATTGACAAAATCTTGGGTACTAGTTAGCAGCCTGGCATTTCCAATTTTCCATTGCCATGATCAGTAGTTGTAGAGACCACGGGCAGTCTCGCCGTGATACTATCACTGGTCTTCACTGCACCAAAGTCTCCATATAACGAGGGGTGAGGCTTGGTCCATCAATGTTTCAGACTTTCAGCTCACTGCAATCGCCCCTCTTAGTTTAAGACCGATCGGGCCGACATTTGAAGCCGTATTACACATGCACGCCGCAGGACTATTCCGGAACCATGGGGTCCCCGCATCTTATGACGGTACGGCACAGCCATTACTTCCTATCAAGTGATACACGTGTAACGTCTCCATCGTGGAGCTGAAAAGTTGCCGTTGCAGTGCATGAAGCCCTGTTGGTGAGGACTTGTTTTGCCGTAGATACCCGAGCTATAGAGCATACATCGTGGTTCCTTTCAGGCTTTCAGCACACCGAGGATCGGTCCGTCTGCTGGCAAATAACCTTCTTAGGGGACCAGCTACCTGCTGTATGTGCTGTATGTACATACATACATATGCCAAGTGTTGTACTTGATGTAGCCGCCAATGGGTATGGAATATTCCGCCAAGCTTCTGTTCTCTCGGAGATCTGCTCAGGGCTGCAGTCATGCCCAGGGGAAACCATGCAATGACATGCATTGCCGTTACACTAGCCAACCTTAATATATTTTCTGCCTGGATCAGGGGAGTTATGGAAGGAAATTACAGGGCGGGGGATGTGCCACCACGTGCCTCGCTACGGCGCTGGTTCGTCTTTCTGAACTGGTCTGTACTAGCAATAAACTAATAGTCTGGTACCTGTGACTTTGTGAGAAACAGGGTGACCGTTCATGTAGGGTGAACTTTCACGTAGTCGGGGATAAGACATTTCGAGCATGCCCAGCAGTATCACTATCATCGTCGTGTGATCTGGGTCATCAATCATCTGGTAGTAGTAGTCGGTATAGCACCGTAGCAGGTCGTAAGATCCGGCAGTAGTACCGTTCCGTCTACCGAGAAACTGACCCCTCAGGCTGTGATTCGCCTCTTTCGAGGTGTACTTGGCCGACGGCTGTGCAAGCCATGATTGAGTTAGCCCGACCAGTATCTTGGGGAGAAGCTGCAATGGCTGCATGCCATGACTTCGTGCCGCAGCTAAGAAAGCTGCTCACCGAGGCAAGGGAGGGAACGATAGGCGATTGATGTCATCTTTTCAACAAGTAGCACAACGGGACAACCTCCTTATAGGTGAAATCCGACCTCTGAGGCTATTAGCACTAGTAAATACGAGAGACTGTGTTGTCAGGGGTAGGGGCTGCTGATCCACGCCCAATTGTCAGGTAAGTTGAATGCTGGAACATAACCTGAAGGTCTCTGGTATAAAAAGTCATGGAAGGGTCTGATAATCCCCTGAGAACCGACGACATTCCTCCTCCTGCTCCATCAGCATTCGGATCCCAGTACCATCGCAGGCAACAGACAACAACAATGCACTTCAAAGTTTTCGCTCTTGTCATGGCCACGGCCGTCATGGCCGCCGTCAACGAGCCATGCATTGGATCCGGCGGAAGAGCAGGTTCGTGAGCCGAACATCGTGAAGCGTCTTGACATAACCACAAAATGCTTACATACCTTACCTTGCCCAGGCGTGTGCGTCACCACCTCCGACTGCTCAAGCTCGGGCGGAGTGAGCATCTCCGGCGCCTGCCCATCGGATCCCGACAACGTCAAGTGCTGCACCAAAGCGACCTGCCCCAACGGGAGCGCGGGCAACTGCCGCTGGCAAAGCGACTGCGGCGGAAGCTCGGCCACGGGAATGTGCCCCGGCCCCTCTCGTACGTATAACCAGATGTCGGTTTTCCGCATTGCGATGTGACTGACATTGTTCATCTAGAATTCAAGTGCTGCTCATCGGCGGCGACCGGGTTCGGCGGTTACCCTGCCCCGACCATCCCCGGCGTAGGCGCCTGCAAGGCCGTCGCTGTTGAGGGAGCAAAGAAGGTCGTGGCAGCCTTCCCCGGCCGTGTCAGACAGATCTACTGCACCCGCGACTGCTCGTGCCCGGGCACCTCAGACCACTGCTGCGGCAAGGCCATTGACTTCATGTGCTCAGATGCTGGTGGTGTAAGTGGTTCCCAATGTGCTCCTGTAAGAAGGACGATCGACCCTGACAACCGCCTAATAGGTTCCCACCATGTCCGGCCGGGAGCTCGCCGAGTGGGTCATGAACAACCGTGGCACCCTCAATCTGAAGTACGTCATCTGGGGCCAGCGCATCTGGAGCCCTTCGGTCGACGGCGTCAAGGCATGGACCAGCTGGCGCCCGATGGAGGACAGGGGCGACGTCACCCAGAACCACTGGTAAGAACTGCGCTTCCCTATTTATGATGGCTGCGTATCAGTAACTCTAACGCCGGAATCTAGGGATCACGTCCACGTCAGCTTCAACTAATCTGGCTGCTGGAAATAGTTGCCAGATTGCTTTCCAGAGAGTGTCAAACTTCGCTCGATCGCGTCATGGTTCTCTTGGAGTACATGTGCTGCTTGGGAGTTACATAAACCCTGTACTTCTTATTGTTATTGACCATAAATATCACCCCTGAGCTAGGAGAGGAGTCTGATAGACGGAATATACCCAACTCAGAAGGCAACAGTATGATGGAGAAGCTGAAGTTCATGTTCTTGCCAACCATGGGATTGACTGCTGCCGCAGCGGATAAACACGTAATAAAGGCTCGTCGCCTAGCTGTTAGCAATAATCCTCTCCATCTCCTCGGGATCTTTGATGGCCGTCGTCAGATTCTCCACCCCAGTCTTCGTGACGACAACATTGTCCTCAATCCTGGACTAAAGTTAGCAGTTGCAAGCAGTCTCATCAATTTATTAACCTACCGGACGCCCCCAACATCCCAATACCTGTCCAGAACATCCTTGTCGATGTACTTGGCGTGATTCGGGTCTTTGAGGAACGGCTCAATGATGAAGTTGCAGAAATAGATGCCCGGCTCAACGGTGACCACACTGCCGGCCGGAAGCGTGCCCCTGACCCTGAGATAGCGGAACATGGTGTCCTTATCGGCGTAGTTGGGGTTGCCGCCGGTGTCATGGACGTCCATGCCGAGGTAGTGCCCCAAGCCGTGGGGGAAGAAGGCGACACTGGTTCGGTTGGCGAGGATCTCGTCCTTGTCGCCCTTCAAGATGCCCAGCTCGAGCAACCCATCAATTGCAATCTTGTGGGCGAGAAGGTGCACGTCGTCCCAGAGAACCCCCTCCTTGATCATGGCCATGCAGTCCAGCTGCATCTTGAGCACAATGTCGTAGATGGCCCTGCTTTCCTTGGTGAACTTGCCGTTGATGGGGAATGTCCGCGTGATGTCCGAGGCATAGCAGTCCCACTCGCAGCCGGCATCCAGCAGGAGATTGAGCTTGCCCGCCATCGGCGCATTGTTGTGCTTGTAGTGCAGCGTCGCCGCGGCGCGGCCCGCCGCCACGATGCTGTGGTACGCCTGGTTGGGCGCGCCGGCGGCAATGCATGTGCCGATGAAGGCAGCTTCAAGCTCGCACTCGTTCTTGGCGTGCTTGACCTTCTCGAGCACGGCACGGTGCGCCTTGTGGCTGATGGCGTTGGCCTTCGCGATCATGGCCAGCTCGTACTCGTCCTTGACGACGCGGGTAACTTCAATTGCTTCCTTCAGGATGGAGAAGTTTGTGTTGTCGAAGGCGAGGAACGTCACCTGATCCGACACCTGGTTGGGGATCGCAAAGACAGTCGACTTCTCGGGTCCTAGATGTGCCAATGTGGCATTGACGTCGCTCGTGTATTTAACCTCGTCCACATCGTATTTCTGCATGGCCTCCTCGGGAGAGACGGGCAGACCCGACCAGATGACGTCCTCGGGGTCGATCGGGGGGATGAAGAGTGTCGTCTTGGACGAGTCCATGTCGTGGACGACATATGAGTCGGCGAGGGGGCAGCCTGTGAGATAATAAAAGTAGCGGCGCTGTCTTCTCAACGCGTTAGAAGATATTTGGAATTGGGCTTGCGGCAATATGGATTATGGAGCTTACCGGAACGGCTCATCCTCGTCGTTATCCTCTATCTTCTTGGTCGCGCGACTCTCGAGATAGAGCACGCCTGAGGCACCGGGAATCTTCGAGCGGATGTAGTCGACGACCCTCCTCGCGTGCAGTTTGGCAGGGTACTTTCCCTGAAGAATTGTTTCGTAGTCCATGGCTTTTGTCGGCAGGATGCTGAGTGAACGTTTCTGGTGCCAATACAATGCTCGTAGGGTCCGGATTCCGATGAAAATGGGGCGGAGACTTTGCATAGGTGGTGGGAGAGGGGCACGAAGGGGACGGCGTTATCAAACTCGAACCAGAGATCCCGACAGCAGAGGACCCCTCATTCCTGTGAAGGGAATGTCACAGTGAGCGAGCCCCACATGTTTGCGATGTACAGTACATAAGGTGGGGTAGGTAACTGCGACTCTTACAAGTTACGGCAGTGTTGTGTGGCAGGGGGCTAGGGGCTGAGACTCGCTTAGTCAGCCACCGCACCTACCACTATCTAAGGCTTCCGTTGGCTTTGGTGTCTCCCAGGTCGTTCCTCTCTGCATCCTTCGTCCGTTCCTCCTCGATAACCTGTCACTCTTACCTCTCGCCTCTCAGAAGCTTCTTTCAGCGTCAGTCGTGTCAATCACATTGAGGTGGACGATATTCTTCTCGGCATCAACTCCATAGGTAGACCCTGAGCAGAATAGAAGCCCAATCGAACTACCTAGGTATGCAACTATGCATAGGGCCGTGGGCCCCGAAGGCTTCAAGTCCAACCCAAAACATCCCGTCTCCTTCACCGAAAACCCATCGTCAGCAAACCCTCACCAGTAGATCCTTAGCGATCAATTGAGTGCCGGCCCATTTCAAGGAATGCACATAAAACTGCGTTTGTCCTTTTCATCTCCTCGACGAGGCTCATGCTCCCCAGGTGGTGGTTCCATGCCAAGGCAAAAGGGAGGATAAGACGCTTGCTCGGATTCCAGATCGCGTTTCGATGGGGTGACTCGCGAATTTTCCCATAGATCTCGAATGGTTTCCCAGATGCCTCTCTTTGGCCCGTCCATCAATTCCAGAAGGGTTTCATGATTTGGGAGTTCCATTTGCGCAACCAATTGTCGGAAGGATACGCAATGGGTAGGGCTCCCCATGTCCATGCTGTCCGATGGATTGAGTAAGCTGAATTCCCTCCCTACAGAAACAAGGACGAGGCAATTCAGATCCACAACGCCGGTGCGGAGGAATGCTTCAAGCTTCCCTGCAGCGTTCACGCGCTGCTCTGAATCATCCCCAAATTTCCCATCCCTCAGACCATTATGTGCCACCACCAAAGCAGCCAACCGCGTGCAGAACAGCATCCAGGGAGTGGCCACATCACTATTGCAATATGTCTGGGTTTGACGATCAATTGGTTGGTACAGCACCTTAACCCGCTCGTTTGGTGACGCTCCAAGCTCCAGGGCCGTCTTCAACAGCGAAGCGCCAGTCCGCATGCTCAATGATGTTGAGACGAGAAGAGAAAGATCATCCTTGGCGTGTAGAAGTTCGGGCTTCGTGGACGGCGTACGGCGAGCATAGCCGGCATCAGCGAAGTTCCATGCTACCCCATGGAACACTGATACTGTTCCCGTCTTCAGGCTGAGATTGACCCAGGGCGGAAAATCGTGGGGCTGCAACATGTGGCTACCAAACCCAGCCTTCCAAAGGGCTACGTCTTCGGCGATGTTAGACGTATGATGAGCGATGACACGTTCGAGGCTTTCTAAGAGCGGGATCCGAGATTCGGCGCTTAGCTTCCAAGCTTGATTGAATATAAACATCGGACCGACGATACGCTTGAGGTTTAGGCGTGCGAGCTGAGCTTCGCGGCTTAGCTTCCGAGGAGGATTTAATATAGCCCACGGGACGAGTTCAGGTTTACAGAACCAGATATCAGCCAAGGCGATTCGGAATAGTAATTCGTCGCTGGGAAAGCCTTGAAACTCTTCCAACAGCAAAGATTCGCGGCTGTTCAGGAATTCGAGAAATGTTCGGTGGAAGAAGTTGACATAGGCCATCTCAAACAGGCCTCCAGGTCCGGCCGGATAATATGTGACCTCGAGAAGACCCTTCGTGACCTCGTCAACCAATATCTCAGCCGTGGATAGCCGCCTACTAATCTCGTCATCGGTATATGGCTGGATTGCATGCGATATCGGAAATGTCTCATCCTCGAGGTCGTCCAGCCAGGTCAAAGCTATGGTGTTTAAACGCTCTTCTTGCCTCTCCACAAGCAGAAACATCTTGAAGGCTGTTCTTCGATCAGCCGGGCTGATGGAGGCTAGTAGCTGCTTGTAAAGACCATCGAGGTCTTTTGGTATTTCGCGCAGTTGCTTCGTCAGATACTTGACATCGGTGCTCCGTCTCGTGGCCATGATGACGGACTTGACGACCAGGCGTGCCCAAAGGAAAACACCAGCAGCGTCCCGGACTACGGTGCGGACAAGGTCCATATAACAACCCCGGACGTTGGCAAAGTTCCTGTCTGTTCGAAACATGTCGCGTGCAAAGAGGAAGATGTCAAGCTGAGTAAGTGTATGAAGCCTGATCCGGCGTTCGTCTGAGTAGGCTTGCTCAAACTCACGATGCGGACGGGAGCTGACTAGGATCTTGATGCCGCCCCTGGCTACCCAAGCAAGAAGTTGCTCAACAAGAAGTTCATGCTGGAGGCTGTCGTTACCGTCCTCCCCGTACTCGTCGAGGCCGTCAATGACCAGGCAGATGCGGTATCCCGGGTACGGCGATTTGGAGATCAGCCTTTCCATGCCCTTCTCCAAGTGCCTGGGACGGAAGTAAGGCTCGTCAATGACGACTCCCGACCCGCTGTCTGAGAAGGCGTTGTATGCGTCGGGGAAAACATCTCGAACCAAGTGCGGGATCTGCGTCAGTATCTCGAAGAGAATGGCCCGATAAAGCCCTTCTAGCGATCTTTGTAACTTGCCTCCGGCCCTCCAAAAGAAAAAGCGAGCAAGCAGCAGTTGATCGTTATTCGGACATCGCTCCAGCTCTTTCCTGGTCTGATCGTGATCAAGTAGAAATTTAATCAGCGTCGACTTGCCGGACCCGGCCTTCCCTGAGATATGAAAGATGCCTTCACCATCACGCAACCAAGAAACGAGAGACGTCCACGCGTGCAGTCGAGCCTGCCTGGTCGCTTGCTCAAGTTCTCTGTACGTTTTAACCTCACCCACGTCATAATCGCTACAGCAGTCGTTGCTTACACCATTCCTAAGGTCTTCCTCGCTCAGAATCCCTTTGTAGGTGGTGCTATGGGCCTTTGTAACCATGTCCTCACGGAAGTACATGCTGTTGAAGTAGAGCTGCCTCATGATCCTAACTTCAGGGGAAGGGGCAGATGATGCGGTGAGCAAGCTGTTGAGCGAGATCTGAACGTCTCTGAGGAGTTGCAGGTGCTCGCTGAACATGGCCGACGCGGAATCCTCTCCGCGATGAATGGCCTCATTCAGGGTTCCCAGAGTTTGATTTAGTGTTCTCAGATTATCATCCCGGAGGTGAGTGAGTTGCCGAACAATATCTGATGCCTCCTTTTGAGATTGGGATTGTGAATTGTTGAGCTGCACCTGAATAGCTAGCTGATTCTCGCTTGAGAAGGAGAGGGATTGTCAATGCCGACATCAGGTACGCAAGGCTACTACTATAAAGATAGTTCTGGGGCTTACTTGAGCAGGAGAACCAAACGGAAAAGGATCTGTGACCGGCATTTCCCAAGCCTGTCTTCCAAATGCGCGACTTCTCCGCTTCTTCTCATGGACAAGAGAACGGTCTTGATACTCTTCCATGTGGAGCTACCGGCTTTGAGCTTCAACGTCTTCAGGAGCTTCCGGAGATCCTCGGCGATATTTTGGCATTCCACAGCCAGAGCCGCCAAAGCCTCTGCATGCTTCGAATAAGCCGCCGGGGGGGTTTGCAAACTGTTTGGTGGCGGTGGTTAAGTCGTCAACTACGGCGGCAACGTGGGCGTTCTCCAAAACCTGGCCGGAGCTGAGAACCTCGAATGCTCCCGAGACAACTTTGGATGCGAGATCAATGAAGGTAACAATGCTCGCGGCAAAGCTGACAGCGCTGATGGGATCCATGGCCGTCTGATAGCGCAAAGAACCATGAACAAAACGATATATACTTGACGACAATATGACGGAAGTGTCTAGCACGGAAGGCTAGGATCGAGTCTCACTGTGCCGCGAGTGGCGCCGGTGTTCAAGTGTGAAGACAGCCTCCACGAAAGGATCTGGATGAAAAGCGGGATGCCGCGCGAGGTCAGCCGCTTACAGCCGGTGATGCTGCCTTATCTACCCCTCAAACGAGATTCGCCAATCCTGAGCCAGTTTGGATTACACAAGTGTGGCTATGGTAGTCCTGCAAGTCTGCAGTGCCCGATTACTAACAGACTGTCAGATACACCGCGGACGGCCTGCTTCTACCTAACACAGGTGCGGGCTCCGAGTCACGTTGGACGGGCTCTGAAACTACTAGTAGGTACAATACAAGTACCCTATATACCCATTGACTTCTCCTGATTTCTGACACCTTCTTCGCCTAGATACGAACGACACAGTTGCTGTCAAGCCTCTTCAGGGTATGGCTGTAGTGGGCTAACAGTGCTGGTAAGGGGGATACTCATATTCGCTCCAGGAACCTATAGCAAAAGCACCTGTTAGCATGAATCGTCCCACGATTACTACTCTCCGGTAGTATAGCAACTCACCTTGTGAAGGACGGAGAACGGATCCCAGCGCGGATCAACGTGAGCCAAGTACTCAAGGTTATTCACGAAGTTGTTGACCCGCGGATCGCCGTATAGATGCCTCACAAAGGCAACCATCATGTCCATGCCCGCCGTGACGCCCGAACTAGTCCATACCTTTCCGTCTTCCACCCAACGCGCGCTCGGAACCCATGTGATGTTGGTGCCAAACTGTGTGACGAAGTCCCAGACCGCCTTGGTGCCTGTCGCACGCCGACCCTCCAGGACGCCAGCGCGCGCGAGAAAGCCTGCCCCGGAGCAGACCGAGAGAACGTACTCGGTCGTGTTGAAACGGGAGGCGATGAAGTCCTCGATGGCCGTGTCGTTTTGCTCTACCAGATGCAGATCGCCTACACCTCCCGGCATGATGAGGATATCCAGCGGCGGGGCCGTCTGGAAGTCGTGCGTGGCGATGAGCTGGACGTCGATCATGCGAGACATGTCCATGATGGATCCATCCGGGGTGTGATGGGGCGGGGGCCGGCTGCCCACTGGGCCGGCCGTCTTCGCGATTATCGAGAGGTTGATGCTGAACGGCCAAGAGAGCTTAGGTAGGTAACGTCTGGTTAGTAACATGGAGGTAGAAGTGGTTTTGGCACATGGTTCGGAAGCTTGGAGACCTACCCCCTCCAGGAACTGCAAAGGCCCGAAGACGTCCAAGATCGCGTATCCAGGGTAGACCACCTATCGGTCCGCGTCAACATTTCATATTCCTATCCTGTGTTTATATTGACACAAGCAGGCAAGGGACTCACTCACATAGCCAATGGACAATGTACGGTTGGCATTCCGCAGCTGCTCTGGTGTAAAGGTGTAGGTCGGAGTAGGCGAGCATGAAGCCTGAGCCCAAGCTAGTTGGGATGAAGCGACCAGCAGTGCCGAAGCTAGAATATCCGGTTGGATCTTCATGATGAGCGAGTGAGGTAGAGTCACGACCTGGCCTGTTTAGCTCGGATACGCTGGCAAACCGACAAGAGCAGAACTTGAAGTGTTCTCTGAAGTGCAGTTGAGATTCCAATGCCTCAGTACGGACCACCACCGGGTTCTAGTCGTCAATTTATACCCAGCACATGGTGCTGGCTCACTGAATACACTCCGGATCTAATCTGGTCTCAATGGTCGCGAGCAACTCAAAACTCGAGTAGGCGCTGGACCATAGGTGCAACGCTGCCAGTCTAGCGAGCCAGAATGCAGACATGAAGCTGCAGCCAAGACGCACTCAAATTAACCCGTCAATTGTAAGAGACATCTTGTGATGAGGCAGGGGTAAGGTAGACATTACGGAATCCAGGGCGTGCCACTGCACGGTTCCGACCTCAAATCCGAGGCGACAATCACCAGCAAATGAGACCACCAAACCTCGTCCTGTTCCGGCTTGGCTCGGGGGTTAGGACGTGTTGTTACTGTGAAGCGAGCAGGTAAGAGCAAGTTTGTTTCCGCATGCAGTAGTTTGAGAACAATACTACCATATTGAGTGTCAGACTGGGGCTTACAGGCCGTGGGTCCTAAATGGGTTATAAGTGTTAACTAGCGAGTGTCAGGAGTCATATACATGTTCACCTACATGTAGAATGACAGTACTAAAAGTACCTTAGGTATTGTGGCAATAGGTGCAGTGGGCGATGAAATTTGGTATTGTAGCTTATGTCGGATCTCCCAACAGCTGCGAATCATTGGTGCTTGCCCGGTTGTCTAAGTGTTGACTTCATGTTGATATGCCTTGAGCCTATGTCAGGGGCTTGATGGGAGAAGTGGAAGCAGGCTGCCCTGACCAAAGACGCTGACAGAGATCTAGCTCAAGAACAGTCTGTCAGAGAGTCATGGTAGAATTCGAGTCTTCGACTGAGAAGCCCAGTTAGAGAAGTCTTGGCTCACTTTTCAGAAAACAAGAGAGCACTATACATGCATTTGAAGCAGCAAATGCATCTGGTCTCCCAGGACATTATTCCATTGCCAGGCTATCCATTGCCAAATTAGTAGCACTCCTATCCCCTTGGTACTGGTATACCTTATCGCCAGTAAATCCGAAACTAGAACCACAGCATTCCTGCTCCCAATCCAGGACCGAAAAGCATCGCTAGTAACACAAATCTGAAAACCCCTGAGCGACCAACACCCGCAGAACCTTAAGGTAGGTAATGTATAAGAACCAAGGAGCCCTAGCAATCATCACCGACCCGATCCCATCCAGTGCACCTAGCTACCGGACACAAAGGCTGTATGACAGCTAGTGCACTTATACTGAGAGGGGTTCTCCTTTGTCAAGCCACAGCAACGGCACTTCGGTTGGTGGCACTTGCAGGTGGACGCCAAGCAGGTGTCCCGCCAGGGTTTTGAGCAGAAGCCGCAATGATACTGCGAGGAGTTTCTGACCTCGGTATCACAATGCTTGCAGCGAGTCATGGCTTTGTCCTTTGGTGGTGGCAATATTCCTTGGAGAAGTGTAAGTGCAGCTGAGTGTTCCTAAGATGCTGCGCTGATGACTGGAACTGGATGATACAGCGATTTCAAGTTGATGGAACCCACCCGAGTAGAGAAACAGCAGTTTAAATATCCAAGTAGGCATCTCAGTGCAATTGCTAAGTGGCAACTTGAAGTGATCTGGCCGAGTCATCGTACTCGTCGACCTCGCCGTCTCAACCCGTGTCTTTGTGGTGTTGCTCTTTGTGCCAGCTCTTTTGTCAACCCGGGCAGAGAGTAAAGAGGGGCTTTGCCGTCCAAATCAACTTTCACTCGTCATCTTAATAGTATCGACCTTGAATTACACTTGACGGAATCTGTAGAGTGAAGCAAAATAATTTACGTATACGTAGTTGTAACTGCTGCTTGTAGGAGTCGTTGGACTGATGTGTCTTCGCTTCACCGTAGGACAACGTCAACTTGAATAAGAGGGCATCTAGGGAAAGTGTCCATATATCCAGGATCTACTACAAGAAGTTTCATTTGGTAAGGAGTGCCGTTGGGTAAGGTAGCTGTCTTTACTTTAACACATAGTATCTAAGTAAAGCCCATAAAGAACGGCACAGCCTCGACTACCTAAGATTAGAAACTCAGTTTGTAGCTAGACTACCTACCTGGACTACTACTACGCAACCTTTCCAGCAGACATCCTTGGACGCTAGGTAGTTGGTATTTCAGCTAGCTCGTTTGGACTTGACCATTTGATAACAGGAGAGAAGCTTGAATCTGTGCATCAACTGCTCACGGGTGGCTGGCATAAAATGCCCGCGCCGCTCGATGTATCACATGTACTGAGGTAGCCAATTATCACTCCTACAGACAGGACGCTAGTATCGAATGTAGCTCTAAGAAACAAAGAGGACCCCAAATTAGGATATACAAGCCCTCCCTAGCAGCATATAATCCGTGATCACGGCAAAGTCCCTTTCCAAATCTTCTTTCAAGCGCCTATAATACAACAGTACAGTGAACTTCATGTGGAAAAGTCCGACATTTCGACTTATTCGTAATAATCGTGTAATGCCTCATGACTCTCCGCAGTGGGGTATTGATGGTTGGAGTCGGGAAGGCAACCTTTAGCAGGTTCCATTTGCGCAGCAAGGAGGCCCATCGCAGCTCCTCTCGTCGCAGAACTAAGCATCCATGTGGTCAGAAAGATTTCAGTTGGAACGGACGGTAATCCCTAAGTCATAGCCTCGTTAGGTTGGGAGCACTTACACAGAGCTCACGCTCCCTCAATTTCTCCATTGTCTTTTCAGGGGCAGCGGCGGCCAGCGCCATGAAGATAGTGGTGAGCAAGACGACAGCCCGCATCTTCGTTATGTTCAATGTTGCTTTGCGGCAATAGAGCGAGGAATCGGTGCTTGGATGGGAATAATTTGGATGTTGTCTTCGTGACTCCTGAGACTGAAAGCTTTGTGTCGAGGTTCACCGCAATTTAAGTACATCCCTAACCGTCGTCGGCGTCAGAAGGTTGTCTACCAGAATGATCGAGCTGAGTAGACATTCTGAAAGATCCGAGCATGGTTGAAGTTTGAGACGTCTTGCCGTCGTCATTTTTGACAAAGGGTCTAAGCGCTTTGTTGTCTCAAAATGGACCGGGCCGGTGATCCAGCGGCCAGGATAGCGACACCATCCACCACTTAGAACCCTGCAAAGTGCGCCCTTGCACAGAATCTCAAAACGTGGCTTACGCCGAGCTTGCCACAAGGCTTTGATCAAAGTGGGTGAAACCAACAAAGGGAGCAGACTATCGCACGACTTACACAGTACTACTGAGTATGTACCTTGAGTGACCGACTGGATGCCGTCGAGGGCTGACTCGGCTGATCCTTAGCAGTGAAGTTGAACTACTAATTGATATCACTAAGGTAAGGTAAGGTACCTTAGCTATCCGCTACTTGCAAGCGAAGCATTGTGCTTGTTTAGTTTACAGTTCACTTGGTTACACGCGGTGGTTAAATGATTCCAATCTGCCTATCCGTTGCCCCTTTGCTCACCCCCCTGACCTCAGCTCTTTCTGGAGCCCAAGGAAGTGCTGGCTGGAGCGCCCGGCAACACTCGTTGGCACACGGAGCTTGGTGTCGAAAGTGTTCGCTCACAAGTTTTCAATTATTTGACACACGACCAAGGTCGTGCAGCAGGAATAAGAAAGCCCAGATATACAGACCGTTTGAGAGAACCATTGCCCCGGATCGCCATCCGACTGTGAGCTCAACACATGGCACGGAAAATTAGCAATTAGCTCACTTGAGACACCGGGACTCGAAGTTCAATCAACTTTTCCCAAGGTTTATTCCATCGCGTCTCCTGTTTACCCCTATTTATTTCCTCTCTACTTACAACATGTCACGCCCTAGGAAGTTCCATATCCACCACCCACGGGGGGCGCATCGGCGTTCCGAGCACAGCCGCATTGACAAATAGGGTGCGGGCGCCCTGCTCGCTCAGCGGCAGGACATCCCCGGCGCAATGACTTGTCTTGACGCACTTTCCACGCGCATACTCGGCCAGCTTGCGCTCCTTTTCCCTAACCAAGTCCATCGTGTCCCCCTTGAGCGGGAGGAGCGACCCTAGATCGGCCAGCAGTGTCCAACTGCTGCTGGTACTACTCCTCCTCCTCCCCTCTGTAGTAGTAGTACTCCTCCCCGTTGCGCTGGTAGTAGTACTGCTCTGCTCCCCACTATTGCTGGTACTGGTTCCATGATGCGAGCCCGCATCCTCCGGAACCGGAACATCGCCCCACGTCACCACCTCCGCTCCCCAACCCTCATGAATATGCCCAAAGCAATGCAACCTCGGTCTTGCCCGCGCAATCGCAGCAAACAACTCTACCGACCCGACATTCTCGCCCGTGACCCAGCTGCGGTCCAGGACTCCCCGTGGCGGACCGTGCGTGATGGCAACATCGACACCCTGAGGAATCGCAAAATCGTGGCCTTCGAGTTTGGGATTGTACTGAAACCCGGGGCTGCCAAAGGCTGGCGTGTAGGGGCTGGCATAAACCGTCAGGGATGCGCCGTTGGGTAAGGAGAAGCGGTGCGTCCCTTCTTCTAGATAGGTGATGCCGTGCCTCTTGGCGGCTTCGGTGAAAAGTGCCTTTGCTTCCCCGGGACTGCCGTAGTAATGCTGCAGTAGCTCGCGGTTGCAGCGTCGCCGGGATTTGTGGCACATTTGTTGGAATGTGGGGGTGTCGAGGGTGAATTCGTGGTTGCCAGGGATTACTAGCTTTAAGGGGGCATCGATATCGCGAAGGAGTTGGAGGGTGGTTTCGAATTCGGATAGTTGGGAGTTTTCCGTCAGGTCGCCGCAGTGGATGACCACGTCGATGGGTTGTAGGGGCCTTGTGTCGGGGAGGAATCGATAGCCATGTGTGTCTGAGATGATGAGGAATCGTGTGCGTATTGTCGGGGTGCTTGTTGTAGATGGTGAATGCATCATGACTTGGTGGCCTTGTGTCATCTTGCTGTTGATCGCATAAAATCTATGGTAGTGGTCAGGGAGGATGAGAAAGATGGAATGCAGACTGGAGCGAGGCCATCTTGCGGTGAAGTTCAGCACACCGTACCCGGGCTGATATACACCGATGTGATGACACTGATGATGTCGGTGATGTAGTGGATACGATGATGGAATATTGTGGATCCTTGCCTCCTTCGGGAGTCGACGAGGGAATAGGGGCAGGCTTGAACCCTAACCCTTGTTTTACCCCTGACGATCCCTCCAGCAACCAGGACGTGAGGCACTGTCGTCACCACTCCGCGTTGAACTCCTGTGTGAGTTTGACGGCCATGTTCTGAAATAATGAATATTCCCAAGAAAATGCCATATTCATTAAGTATATCTCTTGCTTACCTATGCTGCTTGATAGCAAACAAGCTCACTGGCAATGATGTCTACCGACACTAGGCAGTCCATGTCCTAAGTCAAGAAGGTGCTCTAAGGCAAGAGAGGAGAGTACCTTATGGTTGTGGCTGCCTTAAGCCTTGGCGGGATGACGCCATTGGTGATATGACCCTAACCATACCGAGTCTTGACTCTTGCGAACCTCTTCCATTCGTTCCTGGTCAGAGCAAAAGCCATCCACAATGGTCATTATCACCGGCGTCTGAGAATTCGAATGCAGGCCCTGTACTCAGCTGGTGAAGATATTAATGATGTCACTTTGGCGGCCAGGCGGCCCCTCTTGTCGTTCAACCGCACAATGGGTGAGTTCTTTTTCAGTTCTTTTTTATCGTAGTTGGGCATGCTGCAAGAATAGTGAGATTCCCTCTTCTTCCTGAACCACTCATAGCCATAGCCAGCTTGGAAGCAAGTTGAGTACGATACCTCAATCTAACCAATCCGCCTCACAGCCGGCTCCATCCCCTCCCTCATCTCCACCCCCCTTTTCAGCCCCGAATCAAGCTTTGGCAGATATGGACTCGTCCTTGCATAGGCCCTCCAAGCCTCACAATTGGGCACCATCTGATCCAGCTTCATGAGCGCGAGGATATCGCTCCTCCTCTCAAGAAACTGTATCCCCAGCCCCATCGCCACATGCCAACCAATATGGCAGTGCATCAACCAACAGCCCGGGTTATCCGTCTTGAACGCAATCACCAGCCACCCATTGCCAGGCATCTGCTCGACATCCCTACGGACAGGATTATTGAAATTCAACAAGCCCCTCATAGAGGTCGGGTCAAAAGTCCCGTTACCAACCCCAAGCACCAGGAAATCATGGCCGTGCAGGTGAATCGGGTGCGGCAGCCCGAATCCATTCTGAATCACCCAGAACGTCCAGACATTTGCCTGCGGGACTTCAATGAGATTGGCCTTCGCCGGGAAGGAGGTGTTGCCCTGAAAAACGTACTCCAGCACGGGGTGTTCCCATTCCACGCTGATAGGCGTGTTCTTAACCCGCCACTCAAATACCTGCCCGCGGTCTGTAGTGGGGAATTCAAGGCTGACTGGCAGGGTAGACGGCTGGAACAGGGAACTTGAAACTGTCCGCTTAACAATGGGCGAAAACCCTTTCTCGCCATTGCATGTCGCCGTCAGGGGCGTCCCGCGGTTTGTCGGCAGGGCGGTGGAGCTGGCGCCCGCGTACTGGACAATAGCCGCCGGGAAGGGGTTGACCGAATGCCCGCAGTTGTTCTGGGCCTCGAGCGTCGCGTTGAGCCAGTAGTTGCCCACGGGCTGGTTAGCTTCGACAATGACATCGTACCGCTGGCCAACGCCCATGAATAAGGAGCTGCGCACGACAGGGGTGATGGGAACCATGTCGGTGGAGATGACGGTGAAGTTGTGGCCGACGAGGGAGATGACGAAGGAGTTGTCCACGCTGGCGTTGATCAGCCGGATCAGATGTTTCTTGCCGGGGGTCAGGACGAGGCGGTCGTAGGAGCCGCTGCCGGGACGTTTTGGGTTGATGTTTTTGCCGCGGAACAGGATGTTGTCGCTGTCTGGCGGCGGCCCGTTGCTGACCAGCTCGGCTCGGAGATGGAGGCGGTCGGCGGTTTCGTAGTAGTAGTCGCTGATCAGGTAGGGACCGAGGTCGATGTCGTAGTTGGCTGATGCCGGGCCGCGCACGATCAGGGCACCGACGACCCCATTGCCGTACTGGTTGGAGTAGTGGCTGTGGTACCATGAGGTGCCGTACTGCGTCACGTGGAAGTCGTAGGTTTTGCTGGATCCGGGAGGAATGGGGCATTCGGTCACGCCGTTTGCGCCGTCCTGGTTGCTCTCGCCAAGCTGACGGATTCCATGCCAATGGATTGACGTTCTGCTTGCGTGTTAGCGAGAAGGGTCACAGATAGTACTTATGTACACGTTACCGTGGTGCACTGCTCACCCATTGTCTTGCATGTCGTTGTGGACATTAACAATAATGTAGTCGCCCCAGTCGGCTGAGATTGTAGGACCAGGAAATGAGCCTGCCTTCTTGTCAGAAGTGAGCTTGGAGAATCTTGTTGACTTTGGTAACACACCGTTTATAAGCATGGCAGGCTTCCGAACCCCGTCAGGGCCGAGCCAGTTCGTTACATTGGTGATGTGGAGGTCATACTGGGCTCCTCTCAGTCTCTGACCTAATCTTTGAGGCTAGCCTCTTATTGGGAGCAAGGACATACCACTCTGGTGTTGAACGCAGGGGGCGTGTCGACTTCATAGTCGGTGGTGATGTTCCAGTTGTTTTTCCAGCAACCCCTATTCGTGGCATTGTTCTGACCACATGGCTTGCCGCCGGGGATTATTGTTTGCCTTGGTAAGAGATCATGAACGGGACTCGGCTGGACAGGAGAGCAGAAAGCCTGAGTGGTTAGGACCGCTAACACAGCAAAGCAGGCTGCTGTGAGCTGATACTGAAAGCAGACCATACTAGTACTACTGGTAGTAGTGATGGAAAACACGAAGCACATGTGACAAAAGGTTCGCTTCTAAGATGGTCTAGGATTCCACGTAGAGTAACTTCATGCTTATATACGCAGGGAAGATGGGCTGAACGCCCTGCTCGGCCATATTTCCAGAAGACCGCCACTACCGGCATTACTAGGCAGGTATCTATCCCCCGATCCCATCCCTCGGCCTAACTCCTTTCTCAGTAAAAGTGTGGACATCGCCATGCAACATGCTCCGATAACCGCAGGCGTGGTGGACGCAGGACGGGATGTTGGACAGGGGGCATGCGGCCCAGGCTCGGATTCTACACCTTGCCGTCAGCCTCCTCCTGCACGGTACTAGGAGTTTAGTATCTACTTGGCAGACGCCGGGCGGCTTCACGGCCCGATTAGAACAGTTAAGAAACTTGCCGCATGCTTTTCAGGGGCTCTGAAGTCTGAACGTCTTTTGAGCTCTGGACCAAGTTGGGTTTCTTGAGTATATAGGTGGTAGTCTCAGCGGGAGCTTTTCTTGAGTTTGCTGTGCCTGAATCTGTGCTTACCTTGCCTTTGTCCCCTATTTACCGCCACGGAGCTCGTCCTAGGAGATGGGTAGGCAAGTGTACATTATGTTCTACACATGCATGGAAAGCTCACCTGGCCTTTGATTCCCCAGGCTATCAGACGGAGTTCGACCTAGATCAACGAGTTATCAGCTCAAGACTGATTCACAATTGGTGCGGCTCGAGCTCAACTTGCCGTGGACTTGACCGTAACTCGGTGGCTCAACGTACCGCGGAGCCGGCGAAGGATGACACTCACTGCCATGACAGACCCGAGAATCGGGATATGTTACGGGCACTAGTACGGCTGGCCATGCGAAGATCTATTTTTGGAGCCGGGAATACGGAGGTTTCCACACGGAGGCCAACGTGCTGCTGTATGTAGGTACTCTCCGCCTCCGACAGTCTGCCCGTGTTGGCTCAGCTGTGGCGCTGGAAGCCGATCTCTTCCTAGAACAGGTATGTACTACTACTCAGCTAGTAACCACTAGTGTTCTTCCCACCGGTAGACATCAATGGATGGGCTACTGTGGGTTGCGTTTCAAGGTGCTCGCTTATGTAGAGGTTCGGCGGGAGACACGGCAACTATATTAAGCGGCACTTATACTGTAACGCAGAGTAGCAATCTCACAGCTAGAATTGGGAAGGTGAGAATTTCTCAGGTCGTGGTTCAAGTAGAGTGGCTGACATGCAGCTGTCAGTGCCACTACCGACCCCTTAGCATGCCGCCCATGTTCGGCACCGAATCTTCTACTCACTGCCAACCAGGAAGCTGCTACAAACTAGTGAACTGTGCCCGTGCCGAAACTGTGGTATCGAGCTTGGCTTGACGAGTATGATAGAGCACCCCTTTTATCCGCACGGGACCACTGCAGCTACTAGATTTACCCGGGTCACTCCCTCAAGAACGGAAAAGATGTTGGTAGAAGCAGTCTCGTAACAGGATCAAAGAATACACGAGCTGATCTAAAGATAGGTAACTAACACAGAGTAAGAGATAAGAGAGTCTCTCTCGACTGCTTGGCCTGCTACCCGTAACTAGTAAGAAGTGAACGGAGGGACAGGAGATCATTTCAAGCTCCGGGCCGGTCTGGTACTAGCTACTAGTAAGCTGGTAAAGTTTGAGCTGTGGGAGATTCAGGGCGTATGAGTCTGGTTCTCGTGATAGATTACATGCAGCTGTCGATTGGATGCCAGGGTACTGGGCTGAACGGCCTAGGCTTCTCTGAGTCGAGGCAATTTCCCACATATTGACTGACAATCACAACTGAGACTCACGTCGAGCCTACCAGGTACCCGGCTTGAACGAGAGGCAAAACCCGGTTACTGTTCATCGAGACGCATAACGACCGTCAGCCCAAAGTTATTGCCTCTATGGCTCGCAACCCGCGGGAACTAAAGCGGTAGCTTGTGTTTCTACCAAGAACTGCCCTACTTCGAATCATGAAGTTTCTTCTACTGTTCTACCACTATGACTTGTAAAGCTGTTGCGTCATAGGGACCGCCTTGAGCTTCTAGTGAAGCCATTAAACCAGTATCAGATTCTGAATCTGACGTTTCCCAGCCTCCATCTCTGCTACGACTTCACCTTCCATAACGCCATGTACATATGCATCGCTGACAAAGTTGAACTTGAACCCATCCACAGCATCACCACTGTCCGTCTCTTCAACAGCAGTGAGTGGATCCGGTTGGCCCTGACGTCGAAGAATCAGAGGCATGTTAGAACCACCAACTACCCAGACCGTGTCCCCGATGTTGACGGTATCTGAAGCCGTCCCGATGTAACCTTCAGACGTCGAAAAGAATCGCTGTCCGCTGTGAGGTCTAACGAAGCATGATGTCAGCTGGTACGGCCAGATCTTTGTCTTAAGGTCAGGCCAGAACTTGTCCTCGGGAGCCTGGAAGGCATCGCTGTGGAAGTATTCCACAACATCCTCCGAGGTTGGCAGAGGATCGCCCACGCTGCCTTCATGGAGGGTGTCTAACGATAGAAACACATCCGCGAGTGGGCCTAGTGGTAGATCTTCGAGCTTTTGTGATCCGGAATCCACGTGTCGCTCGAGTGCAAGGCAAATGGCGGTCATGAGACGGAGCTTGAACATTGGCCCAAAGTCGGCTGGAGCCCGGACAACATCTGCCTGGTATGGCATTTCGTATAGCGGCAGCGTATACATCGCCTGGACCATTCCTTCACAGTTACGCGAGTCCACATTTTGACATAGGGTTCGCCAAAGGGCCTCAGATAGATTCTGGCCGGTCCCATGGTAACTGTAATAGGGTTTCAGCGGGAGGAGAGCTTTGAGCAGGTTAGGATCTATCTCGCCATATATGTTAGCGAGATGAGTGATTGTGCCAATCTCAATGCCCTGGACGTGCAGCTCGTTCCCGATGTGGCGAATTGCCGGCGGGATGCCTGCAGCGGCGTTGAAGTCTGGACAAAGGCAGCTACCAACGCGATTGTGGTCGAACCAGGCGACCCAAGACGGGAGCAAATATGGCGTCAAGGTAGTTTGGAATTTAGCTGGCAGTACGGTTCCGAGGTCCTTGGTCTCTTTGAGGATCTGTGAGGCAAACTCAATGCAAGTTTCCTCAGCCGATTTCCTATAGTCTGGGATTAGAGGAACCTGCGTCCCATAGTGAAGCCTTGAGAGCGGTAGCAGAGCATAGCATTTGTCCCTTGGGTCCGACGCCTGGAATACCCAGGTAAAGCTGGCGAGAACGGGCAATGAAAATATCCGCGTTGTGGTTGGAGGACGATCCGCAGGCCGCAGGGAACGAAGTCGTGTGTGCTCGTCCTGCAGCCAGGCGAGTACAACCGCGGAATTGAAACCAGGTTTCCTGGACAGGTGTTTGGAACAGACATTGTCCATGCAGACCACTTTGTACGCCAAGATAGCTATGCTCGCACTCCTGACGTGATCCCAGTCAACGGCCCTCTGGCCGCAGAGCATGAATATTTTGTCACTCAGGGCAACCTCTTGGATGACCCATATGCGTGAGAACCAACGACGACCGTAGAATGCGGCTAGTGACTCCCACTCTCGTTCGGAAAGGTCTGGAAATACCTCTGACTCTGTCCGGCGCAGCCTGAGATGGAAAGGGTCAAGGCTATTGCTGCCGAACTCGCTAAAAACGGTTCCGACTTTGGAGAGAGCCGAGACAGCCAAGTCAGTCCATTCATCACTTGGCCCTAACCATACCACCGTGTAGTTAGCGGTAGAGTAGATCCAGTCCATTAACTGGACTTGGTGCTGTCTCTCATCCAAGTCTTCTTGGTTGATGCAAATAGCGTCCACCCAGATACCGTCCAGAGGGTCGCCCGGGATTCTTGAGTGGGTGGCGTTCACCAGACGAGGTGTTGCCGCACCATCCGTGTTATAGCTCGCCAAGAGGTTGGCCACTTCGTAATGACCTGCCATAACTGCTAGATCATGGGGCGTGTGATGGTTATCGTCACGGATGTTTGTCATTGCCCCCATTTTGAGGAGAACTCGAACGCTGTCGTAGTGTCCATGGCGGGCAGCATGATGGGTTGGCGTTTGCCCAGTGTAGTCTATGGCATTGGGATTCGCTCCGCGACGCAGTAGCTCCAAAATCGGCTTGCTCTCGCCCGACATGGCGAACAAGAAGAGCCGATATTGGTCAACAATTGGGTCCCGTTCGTTATTTCGCTCGTTATCGTCCCCGTCGACAAAGTGTGAATGTGAAGATAGCGTGAGCAAGGCTTCATAGAGATTTGGTTGGACCTTGAGGATCTTGCCCTCGCACAGAATGTCACGCAAATTCTTGTTCGAGTAAAATTCCTCTGCTTGCGTAAACGCTTCGGGAGAGATTCCATGATCCGAGAGTGGGTTACCCCCCGTGTAGGATAGACAGTGGTATCTCTGGTCAGTTGGGATGCACTTGGACCCATCATTGCGCTCAGGGTGCTGGGGCAGGTCTCGGAGATCGATAATTTTGAACTCGAATTCAAGTGCACCGTGTTGGGTATTCGGTAAGCGACGAAGAACCCGGATGCAGGTCTTGGATGGAAGCGGGCTGTAGGTATAAAGCTGCATCTGATGACTCATGGTAGAGGAGCAGGAAGGTGGTATCGTGATAGGAGTCAGTTGGGATGAGCAAGCCTAGCTGCTGTCAACGCGTTCCACATGTGCTCTTACCCCAGGAGTGGTTCTGGGAGAGACAGTTTAAAGAACACTAAGTTAGGCACCTAGATACCTTAGGTACCTCTACTAAATACGGTACTGTAGTGAGTACCTTCGTACTTATACGTGCTTTAGAGAGGAATTGTCGTCTGGCCGGGGGAAGGCAATGAGCGGATTTCTGTTCAAAGGACCTTTCCAAGTTTGTCGGGTTTGCGACATTTGAGGTAGGCTGAGTACGAAGGTACACGCTCTCTCATTCGGTGACCTACGCATGTTTGTCCCTCACAAGCAAAACTGAGTTGTCATGTGGCATACAGCCTTCGGCTTCGGGACCGCCACATTCGGCTAGCACAACTTCCGCATTGTTGTTTATCGTTTACGTTGCTTGGTCAAGAAACCTCAGGCCACTACGGAGTAGTACGATCGAACCAAGGACACAAAGGGTCAGTGAGAAGGCGCGAGCAACATGTACAGTACTACAGGTACACGCCCCCGGCCGCACACGCAACAGCAGGAACGGGAAACGTGAATCTTACAGGCGAGCGAGCCCCAAGCCCCAATTCTCAACTAAACACTGCAACATCTGTCTCAAACTTGGTTCCTCTCGATGTACAATACACTAACAGCCACGTCAGCTCGCAGAAGACCCGGAGTGCCTCCTGCAGCATTGCGCCCAATCGACCCATCCCCTATCATTGTAGGGAGTCCAGGACTCCGGGACCGAACCATTGAGGAGGAGGCAGCCCTGCGGCACAGAAACGGGCTATCTCCGGGTTCCACCGAGATACCCGGTCCAACCGGTATAGCCGGAGATGACCGATATATCCGGGCTCGACCGAGCTATACCCGAACATATCCGGGCTTCAGAACGTACGTGGCTGCGAGGACCATCAAACGGGATACTATAATCGGCTGACGTCCATACAATTAGAGCGTTACAATCCCTGTAATGGCCCCTTTGCAGCATCAGGATTCGTCACCAGGCCCGTCAACCAAATCCTGCCCAAGACTTGCTTTCTGATACACGGCCTCGGTGTAAGACATGATTCCGACATTGAAGGATCTCTCAGCAGAGTATTGGTGCCGAAACCTAACACGGAAAGTGCAGAGTTGTTGGAAAGTAGGCAGTATACAGTATATGTATATCAGCTGCCTGTCTCCTACTCCTTAGGTGGGCACTTATTCTCTCCTTACCCTCCAGTTCACGAAGCAACAGTCCCAGCCACTGATAGACCAGGTGGCAGAACCATGATAAAGCTCCTCACAAGACTGTTTCCTAAAACCACACGCCCTTCAAAGTTATCCTCAACCTTCGTTTGACCATACCAACCGGTCTCATCATTCCACCATCATCCGATCCTCGCCATGAAAGCCGCTCGTGTTGTTAGTTGGGGTTCGCCACCTCAGTACTGCTCGGTTGACCTGCCTGCGCCTTCGCCTTCTCAGATCAAGCTCAAAGTGATGGCTGTTGCCGTGCCACCTCTTGTCCGTGGACGGGCGCTTGGCAAGCATCCCACCGCCCAAGGCGCGGCCTTGCCGTTTGACCCCAGCGTCGACGGAGTTGGAATGGACGAGGCCACTGGTAAACTCTACTACATCGCCCCGATGGCCGCGCCCCTCTTCACTGAGTACGCGAACGTCGAACGGAGCAACATCATCAAGCTCGGACCCGGCGCCAACCCTGTCGCCGTTGCCACCCTTGTTAATCCCGTTGGCAGCAGCTGGATGGCCCTGCGCTGCCGTGCCCTACCTGGCAGCTGCAAGAACGCTACTGTGCTTATCCTGGGCGTTACCAGCACAAGCGGACGGGCTGCTGTTGACGTGGCGCGATCCCTGGGCGCTTCACGCATCATCGGCATGTCTCGCAACGAGGACACTCTTGCTGCTGTTCAGGGACTGGACCATCGCGTCGTGCTCCAGGACCCAATTGCCCTGCCCCCTGACATTGGGCCGATACACATTGTATTGGATTTCGTTGGCGGACGCGCAGCATCCGGAGTGCTAGCCGCGGCCAAGGCAGAGCCGGGAAAGGACATTCAGTACATCCATCTCGGAGATCTTGCAGGAGAGGATGTGATTCCGCTGCAGGCGCGATTGTTGAATGCCAAGCCGATCCGCATCACGGGTTCTGGCATGGGCAGCTGGAGCAAGCAGGATATGAAGCAGGAGTTGGGTGGATTGCTAGGTGCCGTCGTTAAGATGGGAATTCCCGACGGTGTTTTCACTGCTTCGTTGGCTGACATCAGCGGAATATGGGAATCTGAAGATGCTAAGAAGAAGCGGTTTGTGGTGATCCCCTAGGGATGTCACGAACCAATGCCTTCCGAAAGGCTGTATGCAAGCCCTTGATGCGTTAGCATAGATATCTGCCGAATACTTCAACTCTGCTCAGTCAACTCTTTACAACTTAAAGTAGCACATTGCTCATAAGTCAGGTAAGTACTTACTATGTACTGTCTTGAAAGGATATGAAGGTTGTGCGGCACAGCCCTTTGTTGGAAAGTCACAGTCGGGCACCGATTACGCGTAAGCTCAGTTTGTGATGGATTTGGTGTATGGCCGTCGATTGGTTGTAAGGTGGAAATCTCCGTACAGTAACGTTACCTTAGTGGCCCGGAAGAAGGAAGTCCCTGACTGGCTTAGACTACAGGGGCTAGTTTAGGGGTTTTACAACTAAGCTTACAGGGGGCTTAACTTTACTTTGCCCCATAACTTAGCATTGTGGGGCGTGTCTTGAACTGACGTTACTGGGAAGCTTTTCTCCCGAATTAACATTCCTCTGGGCAATTGTACATGCAGTACCACCACAATCACCAGACAATCTCAGTTTCCACTTGCTCCCGGACCTGGGCCCGATATTCGTACCACACACGGTACGTTAGTACTTTAGCCTTCATATGCGCGGCCTCGTCCCGCGATATGCTGTCGAACAGGCCAAACTCTGCCGAGCCCGCCAAGGCCGACCAACCAAGCTCCCGTGCGCGAGCTGTTGACACTGCAGGACAAAAGGACCCGACGCGGCGCCACTGCTGGGAGTGTCTTCGACGCTGTCTTGTCTGTGACTCGACCAAGCCTGCTTGCAAGAGGTGCACTGCCGCAGGGGCCGTCTGCCCCGGCTACGGCAATGTTAAGCCGACCAGGTTGAGGTGGTTGGCGCCCGGGAGGGTCACGTCTCGTCCCAACAAACTTTGGGCAAGGGCCAAACCTCCATCTGACGAGAAGAGGCAAGCCGAAAATGGGACGCCACTGCCCCAAAGCAGCGCTCTGCCCCCAAGCATACCCGAAACCACGGGCCTGCCCATTCCACTATGGGAATTGAGCCTGAGCATCGACGCCCATGCCTTGGCCCAGGCTGCTGATTACTGCAAGTGCACTGAATGTGAAATGCTCAGACCTGGACTGACCTGAACTGAAGTCAACTCTCGCATCTACCCGGACCTTGTTCCAATGCTGGAGATGGGGAACAACCCTGGCGTCTACCAGATTTCCCCATCTCTTGTTCGAGCAGGTGCCTCGTACCCGGAATATCTACAGCTTGGTATGATCTGTATGGCGCTCAATCACCGAATGAACCAGATGGGGAGTCACGTACAGCGGAATCAGGGGGCGCTAGCTGAGAGGTTTTATCAATTCCGTGGCAACGCCCTCCGTTCCCTCAGAGTGCATCTGTACTCTACACGCCATTGCACCAGCGATTTCGCGATTGCCGGCATCATCACTCTTTTACTCATCGATGTACGCACGCCCCCCGGAAGAATATGGAAATTAGGAATAGTACCAACTAGGTGCAGTGCTAACCCGTCAAATCCTGCCGTAGTTACAATATGGCGCCTCCCTCGGCTGGCGGGCACACCTAGAGGGCGCGACCAGACTAATACAGCTTCGCGGCGGGTTTTCCACGGTAGCCGGAATTGAAAGCCTTGATCCCTACCTCCTGTGCCTCAGCTTGTCAGTCCCCCTCCAGCCAGCTCAAGACAGAAAGATCTATTACTACAGAGGACAGACACTAACACCAGTTGCTTTGCTAGTGTGGGCGTCATTGGAAACACGACATGTCCCGTCTCGGACCTCACCATGACCGACGCCCATCTCGAGGCACTGGACATCATGCAGCACAGATACGGTGCGGCCATTTTCTGCTTTCACGCATGTCCACCACCGCTATTCGCCGAAATCACTCGAATCAACCACCTCCGGAACCAACTGGGCAACAACGGGCCCACCGCACCCGACTTGATTGCGAGCTTCGCACACGAGGCGTGCGAGATCCTGAGCCGCATCCACAAGTACTCAGCAGCCCACTGGGCAGCATCCAAGCCTTCGTCCAGGGACGACTGGCGGCTCATTGGCGAAATCTACCAGACCGCCGTGGCGCTGTACTGCGTCTCGTCGCTGCAGAGCCTGTCCCTTTTCCCCGTGACGCAGGCAGTGCGATCTCAGTGCGCCGCTCACGGTCAGCAGCTTCAGATGCTTCTCAAACGGGCAGTGGCATCTCCGAAACTAAACAGGTTCACGCTGTGGCCGCTCGTGGTGCTCGGCGTCGAAGCCGCGCATGATGGCGGGGCGGCAGCGCGGGAGTTTGTTGCAGACCGACTGCCGGCGCTTGCGCGCGATATTGGCACGTCGGCGCCCCTGACGGCGAAGAAGGTGCTGCGGACTTTTTGGAGTTCGGGGGAGACGAGATGGGACGCGTGTTTTGATAGACCGTATGCGTTCCTGACGCAGATTGCGGTGGATACAAGCCGGCTTTGTCAGTAAGGGATACTAGTCACTAGGAGGTATGGCTAGAAATCTAGATAGTAGATCAACACGGGCATCCGAGAGACGCTGTATGCATGTAGGTAGGTAGTATAGACAGGGGTCTGCGGCCAAAACAGTCCAACAAATACTGAAGACGGGACTTATAAGATGTGATTTGTTAGCTAGCAGAGTGTCTGAACACTGTTGCGCGCTATCACTGCTTTCAAAGCTCCCTAGTCTGCTCCCGGATAGAAAGCCAACCCAGATACCTTGCCTACGGTACCTAAACGTAGCTTCCAAGTTCCAGGACAACAAGTGGATGGAACCTTCCGAGCAACCAAACCAAGAGCAAAGCGCCC